>NC_087200.1:207903631-207918631 GCF_015104395.2 Macrobrachium nipponense
TTCTAAGCCCTTGCTCGACTGTCCGAGATAAAAAGAAAGGCATTCCATACTTGGAATTTTATATATTAAGTTGTTGCTTTCCCTGGGGCCATTTTTTATTAACATTCCTTTTAGTGTGTTATTATAGGAAAAAACAAGGCTGACCTTAAAGGCTTTTAACAATGATTTAATGTTTTCAAATCCGTTAAAATAAAGTAAACTAAGAAAGTTCTTAGAATTTTTTTTCTCTGTGTTACTTACACTATAAAACTTTTTGTGGGCTTTATTATAACAAATATCTAATATATGTGAAGGATAACATAAATCTTTCCCTATTTTTCTTATGTATTAAATTTCTTGATCCAAATATTGGGGACTGACAATGCGCAATTCTCGTAAAAACATAGAAGAAAAAATTGATATTTTTATGTTTAATGGTGGCCTGAATAGAAATGAACATAAGTAACGTTGTTGGTTGGTTTCCTATAAATGCTGAATTTACATTGAAATAGTTCTCTATGTATCAAAACATCTAAGACAGGGAGGCAATTGTCTTTTTCCAATTCTAGAGTAAACTTATTCGATGGTACCTGGTTATTTAATTTAGAGAGTAAATCATTTACATACATACCAGCAGGCAGAACAGCTAAAATATCATCAACATATCTATACCACTTTACAGGAATATAAATGATATTAGGTAAGTCGCGTTTTTCAGAGAATTCCATGTACAAGTTTGAGAGGAGTGGCAATAAAAGGTTTCCCATTGCCATGCCAAATATTTGTTGATAAAATGCACCATTGAATATAAACTTACAATCACAAATGCACAAACTAGTGAGTGAAATAATGTGACTTATAGGTAGAGGTAATTCATGCTGAGTTAGTTCATTACTAAGATATTCTAAAATAGAGTCTATAGGAACTTTAGTAAAAAGAGAACAGACAACAAAACTAACGAATCCATCAGTGGGGCAAAGAGTAATTTTGTTTAATATATCAACTAAATCTAGAGAATTATATATATGAGAATAGGAGATGGTTCCAAGTAACGGGGACAATATCTAAGTGATATATTTCGAAAGTTTATATGAAATTGAACCAACAGTACTAATAATAGGCCGCATAGGGTATTTTCTTTGTGCGTTTTGACTAATCCGTACAGGTAAGGTACGCGGAAGGATTTGATTTCTGACAATTTGCCTAGTAGTTCTGTTTTATCTTAAAAAAAAAAAAAAAAAAAAAAAAAAGAAAAAAAAAAAAAAAAAGTGCATGTGTGTGTGTGTGTGAGCCAGTAAATTCTCTGATTCTTCGTCCTCTAATTTTAAATAGGAAATTAGCTTTCACGATATGTCTGTATTTCCAGTGGAAATATCTGGAATAGCGAGGCCTTTTATAAAAAAAAATAAAAACACTGACACAACTCTCCTGTCATGAGACAGCGAGGAATCCAGGATTATACTAATTCTCTCGTTTTCCTTTTCTCCTCAATATTTGGCGATGAAGAATGATTAGTTGTAGGAAAGGTGAATATTTTTCTGAAGGTGTAAATAGTGTGAGAATAATCCTGCACGTATCAGTCTTATCTTTTGACCTTCTAAAGTATGGTAAGTTGTCAGTCATTCTTCATAAAGGAACTGTATTTTAATTATTACCTTTCTGATGAGGATGAAAATTGTTAAAACTATACATGAAGCCACCGTAACAAATATATTTTTTTTCAGTTTTCTATGTAAAACAAAAAACATCAAATTGTTATAGAGTATTTCTTCAGTCTATCCTCTATTCTTACAGCTTCACGGGTGTCATTGTAAACCACTGGCATTGACTTGACTAATAAGGTCTGTTAAAAATTTCATTATAACAGTTTTTTTTTTTTTCTTTTTTTTTGCAAGGCCGAAGTTTATTTCGTTTTATTTTATGGAATTTAGGCTGTCAAGCCGAATACTGGGTCACTTCCGGCCACTCAGCGCTTAAGCAATAAAAAGCTGGGGTTTTAGTAAATGGAAAGCAAGAATATCCTACAGTTGCACGAAGAAGTAATTGTTAGAAAGGTTGGACAGCAAAACTAAGAAAGGAGGCTAGAATGGAGGTAAAGTAAAAGTATAAAGAGTGGTTGCATTTCGGGGCTGAAGGGACGGTACAGACGTCCTTCAGTAATGCTTACATTGCACCAAGTGAGGTTGAAGGAATTCATTGACTAAATTGTCCTGCAACTCACCGAAGGGTTTTGTCATTTCCCTTTTCACAGAAACAATTAGGAATAAACTACTTAAGTTTAAATCCGAAAGAGAGGGATATTCCCATCATTTCTTTTGAGCGAAGTCTTCTTCATTTGATAAAAGACAGAAATATTTTTCCCTCATCCCAGGATTTCAGTTAGGGAAAGTAGTTATCATTTAGGAATGATTCGTAAGACTAAATTCTAAAATTATGATGAATATCAATCTTTCTTTCATTTATTTTAATCAAAATTAAACAAATAAAGACTTGGAATATTAACCACTGAGCTACCACGACTTGGAGTGTCCAAAAAAAAAAAAAAAAAAAAAAAAAAAAAAAAAAAAAAATTAATAATTATCATATTCATGGTAACCACTACGAAGGCCTAAGTGGTAGGAATTAGCGCGTAGATATTTCGGCAGCGCTATTTACCCAGTTGATGAGAAGGATTAGAAGCAAACACTAATGTGTTTACATCACAGAAGCGCTCACGTCGAGAATAGTCTAAAAAAAAAAACTGTGAAACCAAACATTTGGTTATTGCATTAGGTGTTTGTGGTCTACGCACAAGGATTGGGTTGTATTTCTTCAAGTATTATATATTAGAAAAGTAATGAACTTGAAATGATACCCTACTTCACCTAGAATATAACCCGGATGGATAATATAATTAGAATGTCATTTTACTACTATCAAGTGTAATAAGCGTGCTCAGCACTGCCATGCAAGTCCTTTTTCGTTTTAATTTTGTCAAATAATAAAATAATAGAAATCTTGGGAGGATATGACGATTTGCAAGGATATATATAAAAATATATTTAAGATTTTAGAAATATGAAAAGTCTGTTTTGCTAAAAGATTAACAGTTATATATTTTCAAGTGCCAGGATTTTTTTTTTATTATTCGAGAAAGTAACGAGAGAGAGAGAGAGAGAGAGAGAGAGAGAGAGAGAGAGAGAGAGAGAGAGAGAGAAGTCCATTACTCGCAGAGACAAATGAAAGCGTCAGTGTAGGAGGGAGGGAGGTGGGGAAGGTGCATCTCGTCAGGAATGGTTTACCCCCAAGAGCCTAAATAAGGGGAAGGAAACTTTATCTTCTTTCTACTGTATTTATTCCACCTCAAAGTCTCAGAGTCTGTCTTCCTATTCCTTATGTTGTATAATAGAGGACGCATGCTTTTTTCTATCTTAATAAAATGTATATATATATCCTACTAATAGTACAAGTTATGCAGCGCAATTAGATAAAAAAACATCAAATAGATTTGTTTACTTTTTACATATAATAATTGTTTTTATGCTTAAGAACTAATAGGATTGTATGGCAATTTTGATATTCAGAACATGAACGAAATAGAGAATAACAATACGATAATAGATAAAGATAATACTCTATGACAAAAGATATACGTGCATTATATTGGACTTCATCTATTCCATTTTGCTGGTAATTAGTAATAAGATTTTAGTTTATCTGTCTTTATTCCTGGGTACTTTTATTTTTACTTTTTATGTTTTCCATTGGAGAAGCTGCATTGATTCTCAGTCCTGGATGCCTGTAAACATATCTAAGCTGCTGTGCCCTGAACCCAGCGAGGGACTTTTAATTAAATGTTGAAGTTAGTTTATTACACAAACAAGAGTAAGCTCTGTGCATTTTTTCCTTGAATGGAGTATCGTATTACAGTCAATAGGCAAAATAGATATAAAGGCCCTCATTGTCTGAAAGGTAACTTTCTTAAAAACGCTGTTTGTTCATCTTTTATGAGGTAAGTCTCTTTGTCCACTAAAAGCTTCCATTTTTTAGATTAGGATATAAAGAACTAAATATTTAATAACATTGAATAGATGTTACTGAAAGTATTTTCACGATACCTCTTCTTATCCTTAAGAACTTAAATTATTGTCCTGTCCTGTTCTCTACTCCGAATGTCAACTAATTGATGTTCTCCTGTTAAATTTAATTTATGGTATTTTATTAATATATTTAACTTAGTGTGAGGGCGATTAGATATTACAACATTCTAAACTGTTTCTGATGCATATACTTTAAGTGTGATTATGTATATATATATATATATATATATATATATATATATAATATATATATATATATATATATATATATATATATATATATATATATATATATATATATATATATATATATATATATATATAATATATATATATATATATATATATATATATATATATAAATTACTACAACATCTCGTGATAATATGAAAATGCTACTTCCTCTATTCAAAAAGAAGGTGGAAAGTAAGATGGAAGAAAGAGAATATGAAAGGAGGTACAGTAAAAGGAATGAAAGGGTTTGCAGCTAGGGGCCGAAGAGACGCTGTAAAGAACCGTAATAAATGCCTGCAGTGTACCGCATGACTCAAAATAGCATTAAAATGGTCAATTATGCCACAAGAAAACAAAAGAAATACGGTATAAACAAATATAGAAGGAATCTGAGCAAAATGGAAGCTAGTCTAACGTTATTCGAAAACAGACTTCATAAACTTCCATTTTACCAAGAGGAGGATTTTAATTACCTTTTGTTTACAGTAGCACCAAAGCCTCTTTCAAAGGACTTTTTTTTTTTTTTTTTACGCAACGCAGTGTTCAGAAATATAAAGATAAAAGATAAAAAAATGCCCATGGAAAATATTGTTGTGTAAAAGGAAGTAGTTTGCTCATAGTCAATGTATTTGGCAAAAGCCTTGTTTTGAGGACTAATAAATGTGTTTTTTAGACAGAAAGCAATAACGACCATTTTACTGTATCTTTACATAACCGCATAAGGAAATATAAATGAAAAATATGTATACATTGTTAAATTTCAATTTTGAAGTTAGCATGAATGTTTTCTCAAATATTTTGTACAAAATTTGACAACAAAAACAAATGTACAAACAGAAAAAGGAAAGGAAATATGAGAGCAAGTAAATACACAGAGAGATAAAGGAAAGAAGTCATGGAGACAAATAAACAATAGGAAAAATAAAAGCAAACATGACAGCAGCATCGGTACCAGAAGCATTGTTTTGAATTCTGAAAGTGTTCTTGCAAAGATTATACACATACACGTCCTCTTGTCAGACACTCAATCTTTATAATCAAATCTATATCTTTTTGTTTGTTCAAATATTGCCCGGGTTCTGTGGTCATTAGCTTGAGTGGTCTGCAAAAGAGACTGTTTATGTTAATTTAAGCACTAGTTAATAATTATATATATATATCTATATATATATATATATATATATATATATATATATAATATATATATATATATATATATATATATATATATATATATATATATATATATATATATATATATATATATATATATATATATATATATATATATATATACTATATATATATATATATATATATATTATATATATATATATATATATATATTTATATATATATATATATATATATATATATATATATATATATATATATATATATATATACATACACATATAAACATATATATACATATATATACATACATATATATATATATTATATATCATATATATATATAATATATATATATATATATATATATATATATATATATATATATATATATATATATATATATATATATATATATATATATATATATATATATATATATATATATCTATATATATATATAAAATATGTATTTATATATATATATATATATATATATATATATATATATATATATATATATATATATGTACACTCGGCAAGGAAACTTAAGATACAGTTTTTAAACAAATCTTCGGACATATAGCTATTGTTCAATAATGCCACACCTGGCAACTCTTGAAAGGGGGCGGAGCTTCAAAATCATAGCGTTTGTTGCTTTCTAGATTTCCATCAACTTTACACCATAAAGATTCTGTTGAGGTCCTATAATCATTTATACTTGAATGTAGAAACAGGCTCTATATTATTCGTTAATGTTGGTTTGGTAACGTCAGTTCAGGGTAGAATATCGATCATACTTTTTTAAAACCTATTATGAAACCTTATTTATAAGTAATGCTTGACCACTAAACTGAAGTAAAATTCATACGTAATTAAAAACGGATCTTAAACGAGAGAAAGGGTTATAAAATTTGGGCAGTACTTGTGGAAATCGTGAGGAACATACAGTAAAGAATGAAATAATGACTATAGAGAGAGAGAGCGCGCACGCATAGGCCATCGATAGAGATACTTAATTCATTATATTTACTTTGAGAGATTGAGTGGTAATATTTTTTTCAAATGTGTTATAAAAGTGGAGAGAGAGAGAGGAGCAAAATCTGCTCATGTGAAAGCTTAGGCCTATTTATAACTACTTAATTTCATTATATTTTCTTTGGGAGATTGAGTGGTAATATATATATTTTTAAAGTATGTTTTAGAAGTGGAGAGAGAGAGAGAGAGAGAGAGAGAGAGAGAGAGAGTAGAGAGAGAGATAGAGAGAGAGAGAGAGAAATTATAGTACTGGTGACGGACTTATGACGGGGGAAAGGCAGAAGAAAATAGAATGAATTATGTATCTCTATCGATAGGCCTATGCTTGCGCGATATGATATGACTGCCAAGATCGTGCGGCACTATGCTAGATAAAATTTGAAGGATCATAATATTCAAGTTAATTCTCTAAGAAAGTCTTACCCTAATCCTGATTACATTCGACAGTTGCCGTAGCATTCAAAGGATTGTAAAAAAGGACTGTGGGACGAATCAATTTTAGAACAGCAGGGTGCCGCGGTCATTCGTGCTTTCTTGATATAGTCTTTACTTTTGAAATTCAGGTTTCATCCACAAATCATTCACGAAAAAAGCTGTGTTAAGTAAACATATTTATTACCACAAATAACTCAATATGTATTGCACAGGCAATTAAAGTTTTATATCGTGGGAGATCTTTCAGACTCGCGGCAAAGAAATGCAGTCGTGTAGGGCTGTAGGCTACTTCGAACTGCTTTGTAATGGCAGAAAATCTTTGAGCTGACATGCTACTTAAACCTTGATTAGGATTTATGTTTAAAGACAGTAGCTTTGTAAACAGCAACTAGCATTCGATCCATGTCAACGTCAAAGTAATCAAAGTGTGAAATCCGTTACGTTAGCCAGTATCTAGTGACTTGCGCTTTCCCGCTCGAAGTTTTAGGGCTCCTCCTCACATCATAGAAAACGCTCTTGCGGATGCAACTAGATTTGTTCAACCTACCTTAGCCGTCGCAACATTGAGTGCCATTGACGTCAGCTAACTTTAATCGCTTTGGAATACAAACATAAGTTTGTAGAAACTAAAATAATTGCATTCACCACTTACGATAATGCAATATATCCCCGTTCATGAAGCAAAACGAGTAGATATTGTCGTCGTGATACCTAGTACTAAAATCAGAAATTCACATTCTATCTACATATAATATATATATCATATATATATATATATATATATATATATATATATCTATATATATATATATATATAATATGTACACTCGACCAGAAAACTGAAGATACAGTTTTCATTAGCTTTCGTTCATCCAATTTCCCATTGGTTTTTACTGAAAAGACATAATATCGCTAAATTTACTCTAGAATATAAAAATACACTGGAAATTACATCATTATAAGTTAAAACTGCAAAACAAAAACCGTTCAGATACTTAAAAACACGATATATGTCCGAAGTAATTGGAATTTCTCAGATGGATTCGTTCATAGAGATCTGGTAGATAGAATGTGAATTTCTGATTTTAGTACTATATATATATATATATAATTATATATATATATATATATATATATATATATATATATTATATATATATATATATATATATATTATATATATATATATAATATATATATATATATATATATATATATATATATTATATATTATATATATAATATTAACTATTGCTTAAATTAACACATAAACAGTCTCTTTTGCAGACCACTCAAGCTAACGACCACAGAACCCGGGCAATATTTGAACAAACAAAAAGATATAGATTTGATTATAAAGATTGAGTGTCTGACAAGAGGACGAGGGGAGACCTGTTATAACAAAACTAAAAAGGTCCCCGAATGACCGTTGTGGGTCTTCGGGATGATAGAAAATCAATATTTAGATAAATTGTCTCAGAGGAACCCATGAACGATTTTATGTTTGGCGGATAAATATGATTATTAAAAATGATGGCTCCCCCATAGCCAGGGATAGGGCTGTCAGCGCATCTCCGTGATGCACTGTAGGTATTACTAAGTAGTGTTTATATTGTTCCTTCGGTCGCTAGCTACGCCCACTTCCTTAAGTAGAATTTCACTATAGAGTGTCTGAATATTGTATCAAGCAATTATGCTTCGTAATACCTTCCCAGCTGATCTAAGGAATGAACTGTTCCACAGCTGCACAAATCTTGACAATGCTGTTTATTTAAACAGAACTTACAATAAACTAATTGCCTTTTTTATGAAAGCAATCAAATCCAGATAAAAAAACTACCAACCTGATTTAAGAAACAACTGTTACACAGCTGGACAAAGCAGGATAGAGTGTTACCTATTTCTAAGCTGACTGAGTACACAGCTGTTCCACAGCTGGACAAATCTTGATAGAGTTGTTAACTTTAATAAAATTTTACTGCGAACTATTTGCATTTTTTGTCAAACAATTGTATCCTGTAAGAACTATCAAGCTGATATGGGAAATACTGTTCCACAGGTGCACAAATCTTGATCAACTTAAAACTGAAAACATAATAACTCAAAATGACTCATAAACTAATTATATTTAATTGAATAACAGACCTGGTCCCTTGCAGAGGTCCTAGCAACGCCTAAACTTCAAGAACACTGTTGAACGATAAAGTATAAAAATAATAGAACAATTTTCATCTCGTCCAACAAAAGGTTGAGTGTCTTTCATGATGATTCTTTCCTCCACTCCAAATCTCATTTCAGGAGTCAGGAGAAGGGAAGTGGAGGAGGAAGAGGAAGAGGAGGACTAGGAGGAAGAGATAGGATGAAATGGAGGATAATAGAGAGGAAGGATAAAGATGTAATAGAAAGAGATGAAAGAAAAGACGAATTCTATTGAAGATAAGATGAAATGAGGATCCACTTAGCTCCTTAGATCAAACGCCATCGGTAATTGAGACAGTCAGATACACACACACACACACACATACACACACACACACTAGATATATAGATAGATAGAGAGAAGTGTAGGTGCATTATGAAATAGAGGCAATGCATTCCGTTTTCGCTTGAACTTTCCAGGTTCCAGTGAAGGAGAGAGCAAAAGCTGATTACACTCTGGACTTTCATGTAAAATGATTTATGCTGCCATTATTCATGCTAGCGAATGACCACATTGCATGTGAATGAGCTTCAACTACCTCATAATAATATTATTATATCAGAGGAAACGACGATTTCATAGACACAGAAATGGATTCTAAAATGTTTCGTAAAGTATTACTATATCAGGATTTGACAAATTTTATTGTGCTTTCATTTCTAGACATTCTGGAGTTTTATAAGTCTCTTTTACTTAAAATGTTCCGGCAAATATAAAATATGAACTAATATTACAGACAAAAGTTCTCAGTGTTCTTTCAATTAAAAGATAAACTTATGGCTGGTTAAAAAAAGTAAGATTACATATTTTACCTATAATAATTTATATTTGAAATTTACTAATAGAATGAAAATTAGTGTTTATATATAGCCACATCTACGGATATATATATGTATATATATATATATATATATATATATATATATATATATATATATATATATATATATATATATATATATATATATATATAGATATATATATTTACATATATATACATATATATTATATATATATATATATATATATATATATATATATATATATATATATATATATATATATATATATATAAGACGAATACCACGGGAAATGATAGTCAGGAATCCAAGCGCTTTCGTCTTTATTCAGACATCGTCAAGGAGCTACTAAAGTACAATTGGAGAGGAAGGCCTCAGGTACAAACAAGATCAGGAATACCAGATGGTTAATTATCAAAAGGGTAAAATTAAAAGGGATAATCCAGGATTATCGGATATCACACGGTCACAAACTTAAACAGATTCTGACCCTAACCGAAATTACAAAGTATCTTTACAGTCCAAAACATGTAAAAACTGAATATATTAATTTTGCTGCTTATATTTATCTACAACTTTTTTCATTATGAAAGCATCAAGTTTAAATAAACCAAGACTTAATTTAGAACATTTCTATTATTTGACTTGATAAAACAAGATTCAATGATATTCCTTTTAACTGTGTCATTACATGGGACTAAGGCTCTTGCTTGACTCCAGTTAATAGGATGGTCTAAATCTCTCATATGTACAAATAATGCATTCGATATTTGCCCAGTTCTCACAGAATATTGATGTTGCTTAAGACGCTGTGAAAGAGATTTCCCGGTCTGTCCGTAATAGATTTTATCACACTTTTTGCAAGGAATTTCATATATGCAGCCTGGAAGATCTTTAGGTGAATTTTTGATTACTAAACTCTTGACATTAATATTACTGAAAACAACATTTATGTTAAAAAGCTTTAAAATTCTAGGAATATCTAAAAACCTTTCATCATAAGGTAATTTTAGAATGTTATGCTTACTAAATTCAAGTTTGTCATTAGTTGAATAAAATGTTTTTCTAGCTCTTTTCCATGCCACATCTACAAAAGTCCTTGGGTATTTAAGTTTCAATGCAATATCATAAATAGTTTTAATTTCAGCGTCAATAAACTGCGGGCTACAGACACGTAAAGCCCTTAGGAACATCTCAGAAAAAACAGAGAATTTAACATTTTGATGGTGATTGGAGTAGTAATGAACAAAAGAGGCAATATTAGTTGATTTTCGAAAGACTGAAAAGGTGAAATTTCTATCATTTCTATGGACAGTTACATCAAGAAAATTCAAATTACAATTTCTTTCTTCCTCTACAGTAAATTTTATAGAAGGACTAAATTATTGAGATTATTAAGGAATTCCTGGAGGTTTTCGTGAACTGGCCAAATACAAAAGATATCATCCACGTATCTAAACCAAATAACTTTTTGGGGCAAAATTAAAACTATTTATGATATTGCATTGAAACTTAAATACCCAAGGACTTTTGTAGATGTGGCATGGAAAAGAGCTAGAAAAACATTTTATTCAACTAATGACAAACTTGAATTTAGTAAGCATAACATTCTAAAATTACCTTATGATGAAAGGTTTTTAGATATTCCTAGAATTTTAAAGCTTTTTAACATAAATGTTGTTTTCAGTAATATAATGTCAAGAGTTTAGTAATCAAAAATTCACCTAAAGATCTTCCAGGCTGCATATATGAAATTCCTTGCAAAAAGTGTGATAAAATCTATTACGGACAGACCGGGAAATCTCTTTCACAGCGTCTTAAGCAACAATCAATATTCTGTGAGAACTGGGCAAATATCGAATGCATTATTTGTACATATGAGAGATTTAGACCATCCTATTAACTGGAGTCAAGCAAGAGCCTTAGTCCATGTAATGACACAGTTAAAAGGAATATCATTGAATCTTGTTTTATCAAGTCAAATAATAGAAATGTTCTAAATTTAGTCTTGGTTTTTTATTTAAACTTTAATGCTTTCATAATGAAAAAAGTTGTAGATAAATATAAGCAACAAAATTAATATATTCAGTTTTTACATGTTTTGGACTGTAAAGATACTTTGTAATTTCGGTTAGGGTCAGAATCTGTTTAAGTCAGTGACCGTGTGATATCCGATAATCCTGGATTATCCCTTTTAATTTTTACCCTTTCAATAATTAACCATCTGGTATTCCTGTCTTGTTTGTACCTGAGGCCTTCCTCTCCAATTGTACGTTAGTAGCTCCTTGACGATGTCTGAATAAAGACGAAAGCGCTTGGATTCCTGACTATCATTTCCGTGGTACTGTGATTTTTTAGCATATATACATATATATATATATATATATATATATATTATATATATATATATATATATATAGATGACGTTTTTATTCGCCATCCTAACAGTCTTGTACACATATAAAATATATCCATTTACCGGACATACTTGCCGACCCAAGAAAAAGAGCCACCCCTGCACAGATGGAACCGTCTTTGTCCATCCCAAGGGAACATACGAAACACGCTTACAAGCCAACGTCATAAAAAACTGGAATGGGCCAGAAATGCATAATTATAATCGTCCCGAAAACTAACGTCTTCCGCTTTTCATTAATGAAGCATTTAATTGAATCAACTTAGCGAAAAGTGAAGACAGCGGATGGAAGGGAAAACTTTCCCGATCGCTACATTTAACGATAATTCCCATTCGCTGATCAAGTCATTCATATTAGTCTCTGCGAATGACGGGAATTGGGAAGTTGGGGGAAGCTGGGCGGAGAGAGATTAGTATTGGAGTTGAAATCGTTTCCCGGTCGCCTTAATTGTCCAGCCATTACAAGCATCAATTGCTTTTCTGTAGAATACTCAGTTTGGTCAGATACTGATTAAGAAAAGACTCCTACTTCTGCTTTTCGCTTTCATCATAATTCCTAAGGTTTATCCCCTGACCTTCATTTCATATCTGTCTCTTGAGGCAAAAAGTAGGGACAAACCAGCGAACTTCCAACATCGGTCGTTGTGAAAAGCCTGACCCGGACCGTCGATGCTACCAGTTAAAAAAAAAAAAAAAAAATGAAAATATAATTTAAGCCAAAGGCCAAGCATTAGCCCCTGTGAGGTCATTCGTAGGTGTAACGAAAATTGACAGCCAGCAAGGTTTGAAAGGTGTAACAGGAAGAAAACCTCAAAGTTGTAACACTAAGAAACAATTGATAGGAGAGGGTGGAAAGGAAGATGGAACAAAGAGAATATGAAAGGTTGGTTGCCTCACTTCCTCGCCCTAACTTCCGGTCTGTCCTCTTCGGCCTCACCAATTCCTCTTTTCTCCCGTAGGTGGGTGGTGCCCTCAGTCCGCCGCACGTGGTGCCTGTAGGCACTGCTTAAGGTTCTTTCCAGCAACCAGTTTATCACAAAATTGAAAATTCATTTGTGAAATATGGGGATATGTAGTACCAGTAAACTGTAACTTGTATTTCACTTCCTTTATTAATTTACAAATTCCTTCAGAGTTTACAATTTTCATTCCCTTAATAAGCAGAAACGATAGCAATTCAAGAGACCCTTTAACACAGACACCATTTCAAATGGTACATCAAATGAAGCATTCCAGGTCTGACGACAGTCCTGCTGGAATCCTCCAAAATGCCTTGGTTACTCATTTCGATTCTTGCTTATGCATCGTCTCCTCTTCGGTGTACAATTCACAAACTCATTGAGTCAAAAGTATCCGTCATAGTTATTATCCTAAGCAACCAGTCCTCAGAATGACTAGTCCTTAAATTGCCTCCTGTAAGATTGTTCCATATGAACAGGGGCTACATCTTTTTCTTGCAAGATTTGCATTGAGTGATGCTCTGAATCTTAAAGGAAGAAAATCTTTATTATCAATTCTAGAATCTATATTTTTAGTGAGAAGGGAAATTCATGATCATATGAAATTCATAATAAAGCATAATTTCCTTGAACAGATAACAATTGTTTATATACACCATAAATACATTTCCCTCCATAATTATTAAACATAATATTTATTGACGGCCATAATCATTTAGCTGGAACCTAATTATTGCCCCAAAGTCACTGTTTTCAACTAACAAATTTATCAAACGGAATTCTCTACAAACAAATATCTCTGAATAAGGACTCTAATGAACAATTCGTGAAAAATCCATCAGTAAATGATTAATTGGAACAAATATAAATAGCATTTAACACATTTCCTTAGCAACAGTTAACAATAATTCAAGCAAGTTGCATAATAAGGATGAGGTTTATCATTCTATAAAATCTGCTAATTATTAATGCAAAAAAAAATGCAATTGCATCAATGCTTTGTTACAATATATTTTTGAAAAGAGAATGAAGTGTGAATATCCCATACTAAATCGACTTTGCAACTATTGTAATGCAGGTTACATTATCCCAAAAGTTAAAAAAAAATTCTATGTTCATATATATATATATATATATATATATATATATATATATATATATATATATATATATGTGTGTGTGTGTGTGTGTGTGTGTGTGTGTGTGTGTGTGTGTGTGGTGTGTGTGTGTGGTGTGTGTGTGTGTGTGTATAAAGGAGAGAGAAGAACAAAGCTCCGACAGATTGTTTCTGAAGATTACTGGAAGGCAAATTTGAAGGTCTTGCAACTCCAGTTCAAATTAGCCACTAACTTTCTGATGCCCCTCCAACTTCAGTTGGAGGCGCTGCTATACCACAGTTGTAAGTCTGGCTGAGAACAGAAATACAAATGACAGTGCTTTCACAAAGCTGATGTCATATATTCATGAAAGATTATATGCCTTTTATACAGCAGCAGAGGGAAAGGAAATGTATTCTCTTCCTTTTTTTCTGGGAAAATATTCCGAGTCCGTAAAACTTAGTCATGCAAAATGGAAAAAAGTTTTTTGTTCTGTGAATTAAAATTCGCGCGTGAGTTTAATATTAAAGGGCGTGTTCCAGGTTGGGGAGCTAAAATAACAACACGTTTGCTGGTGTTTAAGTTAAAGTTTCAGTTATGTAGTGCTGGTGTTTTCGTTAGTTGGACCT
>NC_087200.1:207921131-207931131 GCF_015104395.2 Macrobrachium nipponense
AATGAAACAATGATAAAATATAATAAAACAGAAGAGTTGAAAGAAAAAGCCCCTGTGGGCTTGTTCCATAAGTATAGGGGCTCATATAACTCAATATGGACTGCTCTCTCCAAATAGCAAAAAGCCAATCAATTAAATATATGAGAGAGCTTGGCTCTAAATCTTAGTTACAAATGTACTGACCTCTGTAACGCCCACGATAACAGACGTCGAATTTGTCAGCTCAAGAAAGGTAACGAATTCCGGAGCAAAACATCGCAAATGGTCTGGAAAAGGAACCTTAAAAACACCTTCCATAGATCTCTCGAGTTAGAAACAATCGTTCTCTCCTTTACCCGGGGGATGTATCGCTGTTTTATCTAGTCTCCAAAGTCTCTGGAGGGCTTAATAGGGCGAGAAGATTAATTGCGTCGTTTATGGGCCAATTTCCCCCATAACCGTCAGTCTCAGTTCGAGTCTGTTCCTCCGTTTGTGTTTGATGCCTCTGAGATGTCGAATGCTTTGCTTGTGCTGATTGACACCAGAGCAGAAGGTTTGAGCTGAAAGTATTACAAATACCGCCAAAGACCTACTAAACGGATTACTGGCTGCCTAACAGCAAGAGGCCGGGCCGTTATAAGGACAGGTGGCTCTAAGACAACCAGACTGAATGTAATAGATTACGAGGCAGAACTTTGTCTTGTAATTGGTTGTATTCGTCTGAGGTCGTAGAAAAAGCTGGCCTTCTGCCAGCATGCTTAACTAAAAACTTTTACTGTCTAGATATTCATGAATAATCGCAAAGAGGATTTTATATCTAAAATTAATTATCTCTTTTAATAATACAAGTACAAGGAGTTCCATACTGTACAAGGCAAAGCTATAGTTTAGCAAAAAATTACAAATAAAAAAAAGTATTGCCGTCCTCCCTTTTTAAGTTGGTAACATAAAGTCATTTGCATAAAAAGAATAATATTCAAATAGCCACAATATGAAGCATTACGCCCAAAATATCAAAATATGATAAATTTTCCAATACAATAATGATATTCTCATATTGCCAAACTTGAATGCATTTTGAAAATAAACAACTGGAATAGAAAAGTGGAATAGATATTACATAATGATCCATGAAGAAAAATGAATTTGCTAATAAAGATGTTGCAAATCCTCACAAATATGATTTGTATTTCAACGAAAACTTTTATTCAACATTAGGGCAAATTACGAAGGAATGAATGATAGTCTGTAAAGTATATATTATTCAAATGATTAGACAGAACTTTATTCTCACTTAATATTTTCAGTACCTTTCATTGAAGATAACACAACCTTTTCTGCAAATCTCTTCCTGCTGTGTACCTCTCTCTCTCTCTCTCTCTCTCTCTCTCTCTCTCTCTCTCTCTCTCTCTCTCTCGTTCAAGTACCCACTAATGTAAATAGTTTTGAAGCGTTCCTAAGAGTTTGCTGAAAAGGTCACAAAAGAAACCAACTGCTTTGTGTAAAGGGAAAACATTTCCTTTCTTTTTCGTGTCCAGGGCAGTTCCAGCAGAGACTTGTGGCTGAGATTTTCTTTCTCTGATTGTCTTGTTCCGTCGGCGACGTCTTTGAGGAAAGGAAGTTATGTGTGTGCTTGTACTGTGTTAGTTTACCAAGGTATAAGAGTTTATTTTGTCCTTTTTTGACTGTTTGCTGTGGGAGGTTGTCACTCGTTTATACATAATTATAGGAGAAGTGTGTGAAGTATTTTTTTTCTTTCTCTTTTTCACATTTATAAGAGAAAGGATTAGGATGAATTACTGGATATCTATCTTTATATCAGAAAGGCTTAGGATAGATAAATGGGATATCTGTCTTTAAATATGAGATACCTTGGTTATATTCCCGAGATTACACCTAATGATATGTTGACAACGACGAGTCCTGTAAGACACATACCACAGCTTTACTCTCTAATGGAACTTAACAACTATTGAGCGCCAAAACAAAAGAATTTAAAAGAATTCAGCAATGATGCTTTTTAAACAAAACGAGTATGTTATTGGAGGAACTCATTTGGATAACGTTATATTTCCAGGAACCTTAAGTTTCCGTATTCGAATGAACAATAAATTACTGCTTTCCTTTTTTACGAGACGAACTTGAATTGAGAAAATACATATTTATCATGAAATAGAGCCAAGAAAAAAATTAATTTGTCTCCCAGAAACAGCAGAAAATATATATACAAAAGAAACTTACTTGGCTAGACCAAACGCTAGGAAACAACAGATGTTCAAGTTGCCGGTAAGGAAGTAATAGAAATGAATGATGCGTGATTGGAAAATACATGAGGTTGAAGTTTTTTTTTTTCTCTCTAAATACTGTTGATTTTGTTTCTTACTATTTGTCTGATTAGCTCCTGTTCTCTGTGTCGGTATTTTGCTTTTTTACGAAACTTGTCTATGTTATTTGATAATTGTTAAAAAAATCTACAATTTACTGCAGTCTGTATTATGACAACCAAAATTCTTTTATGCAACAGTGAAGAACAAACAGTTGCCATGCAAATACATTTGCTCATTTTTATTGCTGTAAAAGAGTATAATTCAAATCACATTATCAATAGAAGGTAGTGCATGATATCTCTACAAGCGATTAATGAATTATTAGATAACTCTCTAAGCCTCAAAAAATAATATTTCCCAATGAATGAAAACAACGAGTACATCAGTATAAAAGCAAACAATTTTACCGAATTCAAGAACTATAGATCTCAAGACGAGTAAGAAGTGTCTCCTATGGTTTAACTTTGACCCAACGTAACAGGACAGACTCCTCCCCTTTAGAATCACTCAACTGTAAAACCCTCAGGGAGAAGATACAAATTTCTTCGCCGCTTCATCGACTTCCTTCAAGAAATACGAACCCTTATCCTAACTTTTGATATGGGGAGACCCGCCTCTCTCTCTCTCTCTCTCTCTTCTCTCTCTCCTCTCTCTCTCCTTTGCTATGCAAGTTATTGGACTGGAATGGGACATTTCTCGAGTTCAGCTTTGCAGCCAAAATTGATGGTTCCTTGCGGTTGCTGGCTTGTTACCCAACATCTGGTTATAACCGAAAGAGAGAGAGAGAGAGAGAGAGAGAGAGAGAGAGAGAGAGAGAGAGAGAGAGAGTCAGTCTCCATTTACGGCTTTATTGTTTTATTTTTATGCTATCCTCGCGAAGCTTTTGATGAATAGTTAATTTGGAACCTATCTGTTTTTTTATAAGACACAGACCATGTTGTCAGTCTTTAGAAGATACTATTAGTTAAGGTCTCTGCTCAGATCTGACACAAGATCAGAAGCGATAAGCCAGGAAAGCCTATATAGTAATTCTAGAGTGTATTCAAATAACACAAGAAACCTTTGATATAAACTAACACAACAAACACAATTTCTCTCAAAAGCTTGAAACATATCTTTACACTCGTAAATGTCATTGATGGAAAGAAAGAACACTTTGTCCAGAACCGGAAAAATGTTAAACTTGCGTAGTCTACTATACCAATTAATATAAAGAAATTACAGAAAGAACAGAAGATAAGGTTATTTATATTCAAGAATTGCCTCACAGACACCACAAAGATGAAATGAAAGAAGAGAACTGGAGTGGAAGTTATTCGATACAAGTGACCATAAAGAGTATGAAGTCCTGGGTTTTGGGAAATACACCGGAAGAAAATATAGACTCTTTATGATGTAAGTTCATTCTCAATCTTATAAGCAGTATTATGCCCCCATCTCCCTATTTTTCCTTTAGTCAGTTTCTTCTCCCCATATTCTTCCTTCTGCATTCCTCACTGTTTACTTACTACAGGTTTTAAGGTGCGTCCACACCACAGTAAAACGTCGGTAACTTATCGCACACACATCACTAACAGGTTGAATACAAGTCAACGACTTCTTGGTAGCCATGAGCAGTGCTTCATACGATTATCTAACATTGTCCAACATTTCGTTTGCCGCTTATGGTAGGTGACTTGTTTCCGGCATGTTTTAGATATGTGATGGATGTTATCGACATATTTATGATACGTTTAAAGGGGAGGAGTCTGTGTTGAATGTGTTGAATACTTATCGGTAGTCATGGCAAATGCTTCAAACGTTTAACTAGAATTCGTTCCCCACTTACAGTAGCTGACTTGTCTTTAACATGTTGTCGACGTATTTGCGGTAAGTTAGCGACGCGTTTATGACATGATTATGACCATAAACGTGTTTTACCGCAGCATAGGCACATCAAGTTACAGCTGCAGTAGACGTCAGATAAAATCTTATTCGCACCTGTACCAGGTAAACCACTCGGGCTCTATGAGTGTTGCCTCAGTCAGGTCCCTCATCACAAGAGCTCATAATGTGACAACATCTGAACGACGAGGTGGCCGAGAGGTTAAGGCGTTGGACTGCTAATCCTATAGGGTCTCCCTGCGTGGGTTCGAATCCCATCCTCGTCGAGAGATGCCTTTTCTGATCCCGTAGAAATAGGACAAGCGTATTGAGCTCATAATCTAATAAACAAAGTTCTGTTCCTTAAGAATTCCTGAGCGCATCTGTTGACATTAGCAGATGAATTAAATGCCTTTTCAGTTACTCGACTGTTGGAGGTTGCAGTTACAGTGAAACTAGCGAGGAAGGGAAGGAGGGTACTTGAAGTCATATCAGTATATACTGCGGCTCTCACCCAAGTTATCAGTATCCCAGTTTGGTGAAATAGTTTAAGGGACTCTCTGTCTGTTTGTCTGTTACTCCCTCCCCTGTATGTATAGTAAACCTACAATCTTGCAATTCAAGAACAAACAATGAGGAGAGAAGAGAGGAAGAAACAAACACACAGATTCCATAAACTATAAAAGCTAGTTTGTTCAATATAATCAGTTTTGTTCAATAATTCAAAGCACAGACTTACCAAGAATTATGTGCAGTTCCTATACAATTGAGTATCACAGTAATTCCTGTTCAATAATTCAAAGCACAGACTTACCAAGAATTATGTGCAGTTCCTATACAATTGAGTATCACAGTAATTCCTGTTTCATATTCACAAAAGCAATAACTTCAAATAAATAAATTACCCACAACAAGAAGTTTATAAGACCTGAGCTTTCTCAGTTTCTTTACAAAATTATCATACTGCCGCCGCCTGAATATAGTACAGTTTAACTTTTTAGATACAGTTAAACAATATACAAAAATAGTTTTATATTTAAAAGTCAATAAAAACCGAATAATGAATATATTCTAGAATTCCCTGTTTCTCAAACATCTTCTTTTCTTCCTAGCTTAAACCCAGTTTTAATATGGGGTCGCCATTTACGAATGAGTCGTCTCCATCGATTTCTGTCTTTGTGCCTCGTTCTCATTTATACCTTTCAATTCCATATCTTCCCTTACACAATCACGCCATCTCTTTCTTGGTCTTCCCTTCTTCCTTCTACCCTGCACTTCCATTTCCATCGTATGTCTTCCAACATGACGTTCCTCCTTCGTAACAGGTGTCCAATACCATCGAAGCCTTCCTTCCTGTATTTTCTTCGATATTTCAGCTACCTTTGTTGATCCTCTTATATACTCATTTCTAATCCTATCTTCCCTTGTTACTCCCGACATCCATCTCACATTCTCATTTCTGCTAAATCCATCTTCTTCTCTCTGTTTTCCTCATACTTGCCGTTTCTGTTCCATAACATTGCTGGTCTGACCACCGTCCTATGGAACTTTCCTTCAATTTCAGAGGGACCTTCTTGTCACAGAGGACCCCTGATGCAGACCTCCAGTTATTCCATCCTGCCATGAATTCGGTGTCTCACCTCTTGGTCCATGCTTCCACTATCCTCCAATACGGACCCTAAGTACTTGAACTTCTGTACTTTCTTTATTTCTTCTTCCCCCCCAACCCAATCTTATGCTACTTCCACCGTCCTCAGTAATACTAGAACACATATATTCGGTTTTTGATCTGCTTATTCTCATTCCTCTCTCCTCAAGTGCTGCTCTCCCCACCTCTCCAACCTCCCCTCCAACTCCTCCTTCCCCTTTGAACACAACACAATGTCATCCGCGTATAATATGCACCATGGCACTGCTTCTCTAACATCCCTGGTCATTACATCCATCACGATGTTGAAGATGAATGGGCTAAGTGCTGACCCCTGGTGTAATCCAACTCCTATCTCAAATCCAATCCGTCTCACCAACACTACTCCACACTCTAGTATACACATTCCTGTACATCTCCTGAATAATTCTTGACATACTTTCCGGCACCATCTTCTCCTCAAACATCTCCATTTTATTTCTTGCCTTGGCACTCTGTCATAGGCTTTCAAGGTCTATGAATACCAGATGCAGGTCTCGTTGTTTTTCTCTGAATTTCTTCATTAGCTGCCTTATGCAAAATATTCCATCCGTTGTGCCGCTCCCTTCATAAATCCTAACTGTTCCTTCCCTATTCTAACTTCCCTCTCTCAAGCCTGCTATCTATGATTCTTTCCAAATCTTCAACGTGAGACATTAGTTTTTATACCTCTATAATTACTGCATTCCTGGACATCACCTTTACCTTTAAATATAGGTATCAATATGCTTTCCCGCCATTCTTCTGGTATCTTTTCCTGTTCGAATATTTTTAACCATCAGATCATACAAGATGTACCCCTTCCCTCTCCTAAGGCTTTCCAAACTTCGACTGGGTATTAAGTCAGGTCCTGTTGCCTTCCCATTTTCATTCTTTTTAAAGGCTCGTATCTTCATCCCTAGATATCCCATTACCATTCCCATGTTTACTTGTCCATCCTCTCTTACAAGTCTTTTCATTTTCTTCATTTAGCAGTTGTTCGAAACTACTTTCATCTTTTCAGGATGTCTTCTTCCTTTTTTACGACCGTACCGTTCCTATCTTTCATTTGCTTAATATGGGTGATGTCCTTTGTTCTTTTATTTCTTACTTTTGACAGTTTGAGCATCTTACTCAACCCTTCCTGGTTTCCAGTTCATTATAAACCTCTTCATATGCCCTTGCCTTAGCTTGAGCTACACCCTTTTTTACTTCTTTGTTTCTTTCTCTTAATCTTTCTCTGTCCTCCTGCAGCTGTGACTCTTCAAATCTCTTCTTTGCCTCCCTTTTACCTTTCACCACTTCCCCCACCTCTTCTTCCCACCACCAGCTCTCCTTTTCCTCCCATACTATTCCAGATGTTTCCCCTAGTATCCTTTCCTTTCCATGTTTATTCTAATCACTGATGCATTCTGCCTCCACCATTCTCCTGTTTCTCAAACATACAGATGCAAAAAAAACACACACACACACACTCACGTAAACATATACTTACATACGCAAAAGATGCATCATATTACTAAGATTTTGCACGAGATTATCGGCCCTCAATTTAATATGGATTTTTTTTCAGAAATCAAGATATCGTGCCAAAGATTAATTAAACCTCCCATGTTACTTTAATCACAACATTCTTTTTACAAGGGTCCGAAAATTAATCATATTATTGCAGACTTAAGGAGTTCCGTTTTTTCCCTTTTGACAGGAATATGGTTGTTGGATATATTAAGGAATTCCTGAAATATGGGATACGGAAATATCTTGTAAATTCGGTGAAGAAACGTTTTTGAAAGGTACGTAGGTAGCCTGGGGAGGGGGGCTAAGGGGGAGACGAAGATAGCCTAAGCGATGGGGGTGGGGTATCTCTTTCCACTTCGTACATACCATCATAGACGACGTCAATTACAGAGTGAATACTGGAAGGGGTAATTCATTACCACCTCGGTTTTATGCGATCTGTGTATAAATTTCTCCTAAGGATAGAATATCGAAAATGTAGAATTTCTCTCTCTCTCTCTCTCTCTCTCTCTCTCTCAAACTCTATCTGGCTGAAAATCTGTTTTAGCTGGTAAAAAGAAATATACTAGGATAGGAAGCTCAAAAATTCGAGTTTCTTTTATTTCATTTGTAGAAATTTTGCTATTACGTCAGTTTCCCTAATAAGATTAACAAAATGTGTTATATTTAGTATTTCAGTAAAAAAAATTACTTTCAAATCGAAAAATTAGCTTCATACGACATTTCTAAAGTCTATTTTCCTGGCAAGTCTGGAATACCATTAATTAATGTAGGAGTTAATTTATGGACAATTAGCAGCCATATTTGATGCTATGGTTGGTAGTTACCTGTATCCTCATAATCTTCCCTGTGTGCAAGGAACATATAAATGAAGCAGTTAATGAAGAAAGTTGTTTTACATGTTTTATTTATTTATTTACTAATTTTTATTTACTAAAGTGAGCAAAGGGGCACAGCTACTGAAGTTAGCTACGGCAAAGTCTTCTATTATTTATTTATCTAATATTTTTTTTTACTAATATGAAATCAATGTTTGAAATAAACATTAGGGTAGACAGATTCATTTCATTACTAATATGCTTAGTAAGCTGCTTTCCTTAAGACTGTCATAGAAAAATGAAATTAAATCGAATTTTATAGAGAGGAAACCTAATACTAGAAATGTGATCTCTAACTTTGTAAATAAATTTAAAGATATCTAAAATAAGTTTGCATATTACGATACATTGTCAGTAACTGTCAACAAAGTATGTGATTTAGAATTAAGAATATGATTGTAAAAAAAAAACTGTTATTTATATAAAAAAACACAGAGAAAACTTCAAAAGCTGCACCAGAGGCGAAAACTATAAATAATCTTATGCCTTAAGCATGAAATTCATGCATTATATGTCACTTTTTTGCATATACGCCCACAATCCAATTTCATCTTCTTATTTCAAGTTTAGTATTTACATTACCACTAAGAAGTCCACACACAATAAAATATATTTCCTTTTAATCAACAAAGTAATACGTCAAAGGTAGCAAGCCTTTGACGTCAAAGAATAAAAACTGAAGATGCTTTGGGTGAAAACAAAGCTACTGAGGCCAACATACGATATTCATATTCCCTTTTATATACGAATTCTGTGAACAGCCGGAAGCTCTTTGCAACCACAAGGGATATCCTTAGCCTTCACTCTCAATTAATATTCCATTATTTTACCAGACAAAATCAGAACAAAGATGTGTATTACTGGAGTAAATCTCTCTCTCTCTCTCTCTCTCTCTCTCTCTCTCTCTCTCTCTCTCTCTGCGTTTGTATGTGTCGGTTTTTTCTCTCTTTATACTATTCTCTCTCTCCCCTCTCCCGCACTTCTCTCTTTCTCTCTCTCCCTGGTAAATTATTGTTGACGAATGAGACACCTGACATTTTAAATTCCAAATCGATAGCTATGGAATCATTCTTTACTGACTATTGACATTTCATCTCAGTGCGACGGGATTTTTTAGTCACGCGAAGCCTGGTTCTCTGTCCAGAATCTCTTCCGTAACAAATATTCAAAGATATGTCAGTGCTATCTGGCCGGGTCAAAATCTTGGAAAATTAGGTATGATTTCGAATCTGCTCACTGATCCTAAATCTTTTTCAGAACTTTATCTTTATTTTATAATGGATAGTGGTTTTTTAACGGTTGGCAAACCTGGATATCTATATTTATACTAATAAATTTATAATTTATTTGTATAGATATAATCGAAACAAATATTTAGCTATATATTAGATGAGTAATTATGAGATTATCACGGCTCCATACTTCGTTTAATTTCTCCATGAAAATGAAAGTGTTCCTGTTGTACAGCAGATGTTAATGTTATTTTAATCACTGCAACCATCTTATACCTCTCTCAATGATCATCATGGGTAACACAACGGGAATCGAACTAGAGAATCTTGAAGGTCAGGTCAACCAAGGTCAAGCTGAAACTCCTACGTCACGGTAACACACACACACACACACACACACACACACACACACACACACACACATATATATATATATATATATATTATATATATATATATATATATTTATATATTGAGAGAAACGTATCATCAACTTCAGAGAAATTCCGAGTTATGAGCCTTTTTTTACAGTCTTCA
>NC_087200.1:207936131-207940820 GCF_015104395.2 Macrobrachium nipponense
CATTTTTGAATTATGAACATAGTAATCTTTCTCTCTCTCTCCTAAATGATAAGTAAGCGCATTTAACATTTCTGAATTATGAGTATAGTTAGTAATCTTAGTCGAAATGCATTTATGCCATATAATTTCTTTTGATTAGATATTTATAAAGTAATTCTATTATCCAATTCCTGTCAACGGAATATGTTATTAGCTGAATTACATACACCGTTCTAGAGTGTTTTGTTTAATTAAACTTGAAGTGTTTTGTTCAGAGACTTGCTTTAATATATCGAAGCCCGTAAGTAAATATTCTTGATAAATTCGTGGTAACAGGCAACAGTTTACCCATTGGATGGAAATAAACAATTTCCAAAAACTATAACATTCCAGTTTTATTCTCCTCATCACAATAAACACTTTTATAAAGCATTTTACCATAACAGATCCTGCTCCTCTGTATTTACTATCTTTCCCATCATTGCTTAATCACATAACATTTTTGGCTCAGTTTTGTGAATATAAATGAGAAAAATTTACACGGGGACCTAAAATGCATTTCGTGAGTGAAAGATAAATAACATTTTAATAGCTAAATAAAAAGTTTAAAAAAGACTGTTGGCGAAAGTGGAATGTTATTGTATTTTTCGAATGGTACAGGTCACTGACTGGATTGAATGTTTAATAAATATAAACTGCTGTAGAGGAATTAGCCTCTGAAAAGCGATATTGTAAATAAATAATTTTGTACGATTTATGTTTTATATGTTCTGAATATTAGTTACTATGACTTACCTAACAATAAGAGATAAAAGGGACTGGCATCTTCTTTTGAAATCACGAAGGACAAAGCAAAGAATATTTCGGCAAGAACACAAAAGAAATCTTCCTGGAGGGGACTGAGAGATAAAGGCGATTCACAGCGACCTGCTTGATAGCTACTGACAGGTGAACGCAGATAATGGAGAGGTGGGCAGGTAATCTGACTCTCATCAGGATCGAACCCAGGTCTCTCGATCCCGGTGAGCAAGGGATTAATATTGTACTGGTAATTAGATTATATATTTATATCTTATATATAATTACATATATATATATAGATATAATATATTAAATATTATATAATATTATTATTCATATATATACTATATATATATATAGGATATAACCTATAATATATTCATATTCAGGTGGAAAAATACCAGGAAAAGTAATAGCATTCCCACAGCCCTACTCATGGCTAAGCTCCCCAAATTACCTGTAAGTAACAATGTAAATGTCAGACAACTAGTCGAGGGAGCTGCTATAAGTTTAGGAGAATCATTCAAAGGAAACAAGTCTTTTGTCAGCGAAGACCCATTTGTTAATTTTTATATTACTAGTATGCCTTTAAAAGATTTTATCTGTAGGACAGGCTCTGTTTTTCCCTCTCCTGATACTGCTTCTGCCTTGCTTCTCCCAGTCCAGGTAACCGCCGCCCCAGGGGAGTCTGGTTACGGTGCCCAATCTACTCCTTCGGATGAAGGACTTCCTGCAACAGTGCAACAACCTCTACGGAGATTCAACAGAATTGCAGCCAGAAGGATTGATAAGGGAGAGGATATCACCTAGTTGGAGTTAACTGCCCTCTTTCTTCACCTGGCCTATTAACGAACTAACGACCATTGTCAATGATCTTCAACGACTCTTGATTTTAAATTTATCTCGTACATGTTGTAACTTATTGTTCATTTGGACTGAAGATGAACCCAGGGAAAAGTTCGAAAGCTTTCTGTAAAGTATTAAAAATTATACACGGACTTTTAACACTTTTTATTATTGTGGACCCTTTACAACATTATATATACTCTCGCGATAGAGAGTTTTTTCCTATTATTATTATATTATTATTATTATATTATTATTATTATTATTAATTATTATTATTATTATTATTGTTATTCCTTATTCTTATTTATTATTTATTTTTTTACCAGAAAATGAAGCCTATTCATTTGGGAGAAAAAGCCCCACTTATATTGAAATTCTAGATTCCAAAGTGTATGTGGCTCATTAGAATGAAATAGCAAAAGCTAAAAGGAAAAACAGAAAATGAAAAATAAATTAACCAATTCTCAAACAAATAAGTAGATGAAACGTAAGTAAATTATTTTAACGGAAGGGGAATTTTTGGGGGACAATAAACAGTTGGATCTTTGTTTGAACATTTGAAGTTACGATATAAACACAGGAAAAGAACTGTCATGTTCTTTTATACACCACTGAATACATGAATTAAACTCTTACTGTCAGGGCGAGGATTCCGATTGCATAAAATGCGGTTGCATATTCATGAGTGGTCATTAAGAGCGTTAATTTCATGTCATCCTAATGGGGAATAAATTACCATATTTGTATGAACTCGTTTAAAAACTATTAATTAATATCTATGCATATTTAGCAGCGTGATCGTGGGAGACCTCCCAGGGAATATTATGTCATTTATTATCAGCAAAAAGTTATTGCAGTTTCAATTTACAATTCATTTTGTTAATCTGTTTCAATAAATTTAAAACATACGTCTAATACCCGGAAAGCTTTGTTTTTTTTATTTGGAAAAATCAAATAATAAAACAAAACTTTTAATATCTTCTGGAGTCATATCCGTTGAAAGCTTAGTGTGTAAGTTGAACTTCTTAACTTTATATCTTTTCAGTCTTTTATCTAAATTATTTATCCATCTGGTTATGTAATACTGATATAAATATTAATTCATACATTCATAATATAAATGTGGTTTTAAGTTTCTTCTATCTTTCGTTCGTATCGTCAGAAATGTTGAAGGCAATGCAAACTGATAACTAAACACACAAGTAAAATTCTCATGGAAAATCTTTCCTGTGATAACACCAAAAGGCTCACGCAGCCAGCTACATTTCCTTTGACATATTCCTCGATAATTTTCGTAAGCTTTATAACACAAGTCAAAAAGGAGAAATGTAGCGAGACGGGTTCGCTCTCTTTGCTCATGTCTGAAAATACAGACTTTGTTGGGCATTCTTGATAGCAATTCCTGGAGTTAGGAGAATCTTTTCTTTAGTATAGCATAATGATTACAATATTACATAAGTCTGAGATGTTTGGTCACTAATGGAAATTAAGAAAGTGAAATTATTTAAGTTTTTGATAATATGATTTCAATATCCAATAGAGGTTTTCAAGTGAAGCTTTCCTTCAATATAGGATGATAATTGCTCATATTACGCAGGTTTGAGGTACTGGGTTGCTAATGATAATTCAGAAAGGACAGTGGTTCATCCTTTTGATAATTTAATTTCATGCCTATTAGTCTTCTTGTGGCAATAGATTTTTTTTTTTTTTTTTTTTGCACCATATACTCCAAATTTGGCGGAAAAATGTCATAGGTATCGATCGACATAGGCAGACAAAAAAAAAAAAAAAAAAAAAAAAAAAAAAAAAAAAAAAACACGAACCAGTTATGTATTTACTCGTATCTTCAAACCAAAGCTGGAAGAGCAAATAAGAACGTACCTTAAAAAAACAAAAATTGAATGAGAGAACTCGACGCTTTTTCGTCCTTTGGTGCGACAGGACTCAGAGCCACCTGGTGAGGCAGGATATATACAGACTTTACAGTTAATCCTCGGCGAATCCTCCTGGACTGGAAATTGGCCCGTTGCTGTAACCATAAGGAAGTAAAGTAAGGATTTTATTTACTGGTTTCGTAAAGGACTTTTCATTTCCTGCTAAAGAATCTTAATGGAAGGGCCGAGTCTTAGTGGACTTCGTTCCTTCACATCTTTAGATTAAAGTTTAAGAATATTCTTTTGAAGTTAATGCATCTGCTAAAAGTTCTTCCTCTGTCTATTTCATAACCGACGTGAAACACTTACTCAACTCAGTTTCCGCTTAAATTTGTTCCTTCTACCGTCATTTTCGAACTTGTACTTTCTCGACAATGCTCTACAGCATTTCCATTCTTATCCGTAACTAATATCCTCCACAAAAATAAAAGTAATTTCATGATCAATACTTTCCCGTATGTGTCCTAATTTGCATACTCATTAATATCCCATCAACACCATAACTCTACAGATCTATGAGCAACACATTTTACCTTCTACAGTCAAGTTTCTTACAACTATATTGAACAGGAAGGCACGTCCAACGCACTGCTTTTATTCTTGTCTAACTCTATGACAGGTGTCTTATTATTATAATATTAATCTTATCATAGTAATTTCAAGGTATTCTTACTCAATTTGTATTTAGATAGTATTTTGAGCAGTCAACTGTATAACTGAGCACCTTATACAAGTTACAATCATTTTGGTGCCTGTCAAATACATATATACTAAAGGGAGATAAATAATCGCTGGTACATTCATAGTAAACTAAAACATAATTTACATATCATTTTTCTTTTCTAGTGTTTTTTATCCTCAGAGAGAGAGAGAGAGAGAGAGAGAGAGAGAGAGAGAGGGATGTTTCTCATGCTCCCTTTTTAATCTCCACTAAATGTTTACACCAACGGCGTGTGAATTCGGCTGGTAATGGCAGCATGGAGAGGAGATGAAAGGATTGAAACTATTTAATAATTCATTATTGCTCGAATTACCTTTCCTTTTTATTTCTTGTGTATAAAAAAAACAGACTTTAATTAACTCCTATCCGAAGCCAACACCTAACGAGCCGGTTTGCGTATTTTGA
>NC_087200.1:207941320-207943820 GCF_015104395.2 Macrobrachium nipponense
GATAATCTCTCTCTCTCTCTCTCTCTCCTCTCTCTCTCTCTCTCTCTCTCTCTCTCTCTGTCGCTGTCTAGACGCTGAGACTAGATAAAGTGGGCCATTTTTCAGTCTTGAGAAAACATAACATGGTTTCTTTTGCACCCGATATCCAAGCAGAATGAGAGAGAAAGAGAGAGAGAGAGAGAGAAGAGAGAGAGATGAGAGAGAGAGAGAGAGAGAGAATAGGCCAAAACGTTTTCATTTGGGAGAAAATAAGAATTTCTAGCTCAATGACTTGATAAAATTTTCGATTGCAAAAATGTCTTCAGTTGCTCGGCCCTTTTCTGTGACGTCATTTACTCAAATTGCAAAAGAAGTCTTGCATCAATTGGTTCTGCTTTTCGTTTTGAAATTCCTTTCGTAAACTTTGCATCATTCAACTGATCAATTTTCCAGTAAGGGACATGAGAGGATTTTGCTAATTTTTTGAAAATCTAATTAGAAGTGAAGGCATAATGGATTAGGAAATGATATGAATGAGAAATCTTCGTTTACTAAACCAGGTTAATCTCATATTATGGGGACAACCATAATTTTAGTCTTGTACCACTTCAGCCAGGTAAAATAAATACGGATACTCCAAACTTCTGAAAGCATTATCCATGGTTTCAGATATCTTCATTGTCAATTTGGGTTATCTAGTACAAATTCCTTAAACTCAGATAATAACCATTTTAACTTATTAATGTCAGTAATAAACATACTTGACGTCAACGAAGATAAACTGGTTTCTTTGTAGACAATTAAGCTTTTAACAGCGTCACCCCCACCCACCATCCTTGATCTAATTTCATTGGAGGCTCGAGAAAAAAAATAAAAAAGATGTTTTATCTGTCAGGTGCACTGATTTTTATGAAGACTGCGAGTAAAAAGACACGACGGATGGTCTCTACAGATAGATGAATGTCATGTTGACAGATGCAGGAATTACCCCTTTTACCTGTTTTTTTACCTTCTCCCTTTCAGTCTCTGTATTCACACAAGTAAAAAAATGGACAAATAAACATATACTGCTCCTTTTATTGTTTTTTTTTTCCTCCCTTTTTAGGTTCTGCATTTTTTACACACGAACGAGAAAACAGACAGACAAACACCAACACAAACTTGCACAAACGCTTACACGCACACATACAGAAAGTCGTTGCCTTAGCGACATCAGAAATCGCTTATATTGAAATTTTTGTTGTAATGGATCCGTTGCTTGCCAAATACACGTAGCCAATCATTTCTTCTTCCCTTTTTTTTTTTTTTGGTTATGAAAATATAAAAAAAATATGATATTGCAGATAGGAACCTGAGGTTCCTGTTCCATATTTTGGATCATGATTTCTCTGTAGTATGAAGGGAGACTAATTTGATTCAAATCGGTCTGAAGATGAGTCATCAGTTAGCTATTGCTATCAAGCTCAGTAGTAGTTTATAATTATTATTATTATTATATATTATTATTATTATTATTATTATTATTATTATTATTATTATTATTATTATATTATTATTATTATTATTATTATTATTAAATTATTATTATTATTATTATTATTATTATTATTATTATTATTATTATCATCATTATTATTATTATTATTATTATTATTATTATTATTATTATTATTATTATTATTATTATTATTATTATTATTATTATCTAGGAGATGAACCCCTATTCTTATGGAACAAGCCCACAGGGGTGGTTGCCTAGAAATTCAAGCTTCCAAAAATATGGTCCTCATTTGAAAGAAGTAACAGGAGGTCATAGGAAATACAGAAAGATGGGGTTCAGTTATCAGAAAAAATATTACCAAACTAATAAATAAATATATGAAAATGTAAGATAAACATAAAATGCAAAGAGAATTGTTTTAGGGTAGTAATTTCAAGATTTTAGATTAAAACTAATTAACTGAAACAGGTCTCAAGAAAGTATTCTAAAAATCACTGGAACTTGAATGTCAAGTCAATGGCTATTGCAGGGATTACTTTCTGAATAATGATAAAAACAATTCAATATAAGTCTTGCTGAACAATTACAGAATCGAGGTCACGCTGAGGTCGTCCGCATCTGGTGTGGGTAGTTGACCTGTGTCCCCGGGGGAGGGACAAGTACAAAACCTGTTACTCAGGACACGAGATACCTGCAATTCGAACAGACAGCAGAAAGAGATAATACACCTGAGTTGGCTTCAAGCCACAGTAAGTGTCCAATTATGAAAATGCCACGTCCTGGATAATGTCAACCCAAAGGTTGATATTCAGTTACATGTCTATGAAAGGTAAGTGGAGTACTTCACAGCAGTGGCAAATAAGTGATAATTATAATGGATTCATTGAAATGGTACAGTAGACATAAAAAGTTCCTTTAATTGCATGCAGGGATGAGTATGGTAACGATAAGAAGCACTAGAATGAAATAAGGGAATGTAAGGGTTATTTATTTTAACCCCTAAACCTCGGCTAGGGTTAG
>NC_087200.1:207948820-207965008 GCF_015104395.2 Macrobrachium nipponense
ACGGGCCAGAAAGACCATCCATCAAGGTGATAATTCCATTTACGAGGAGATCGATGGATGACCCTCTCTCTCTCTCTGGATTCGTATTTTATGAAGTGTTGAATGTTGTCTTCTAATTAACCGCAAAACGACGCACGTTTCGTGGTCGAAGTTCTCAGTTCCTGAGGTCCTTTATTCCTCACACCATTGGACTGTGGAACAACATCCTTGAGGATTTTGTGCAACTGGAACTTCTCCTTATGCTTGAACATTTATTGGCATTTTTATCTATTTATTTGTTATTTTGTTCATATTTTTTTTTCCTTTTCCAATACTTGTATAATTCGGTATAAGTTTAAATTGATTTTTTTCCCTTTCAAATATGATGAATTAGAATTTAAATGCAAAACCGAGAGGTAAACAGATATTAAGACTAATATTCATCTTTGTAACTTAAACAAAGCAATTTATATACTAATTCACTAATATTGTGTGCTTCATTTTCCCTTAGAAATTCTCACTTGTGATTGTAAGCAGTAGAATGAAGTATTAAAAATTACATTTCTCTATTCAACCCTACAATCATTCCCCCAATTTAATATAAGGTTGGAAAATACTTGCATGGGTAGCTGTGAATAAATGTATACATGTTGGCACAAAACAAATGCAGCACTGATTTTGCCTGACTTTCCAGCAGAGCTGAAATAACTCGGAAAAAAAGGAGAGTTTGATTGGTATCAAAGATATAATTCAGAGGCAGAACTGGCATCGTTAGGATCAAAATAAATCCTACAGAGTTCTTATAAACAAGGTCCTTTTCTCCGATTGGGGCGTAAAATCGGTCTTTGTCCCCCACATATTATTGGAAAGTTTGTTGTAGTGTTGTTAACTGTTATCTTTAGCCTGTAAGAACATGAGAGCCTGTTGTACTTATATATTTTCCTTTAGCTTTCGAATTTTGCATCCTGAAAGAAAACTTATTTTTTTTTTTTTTTTATTTAATCTCGCGCGCTCTGCAAATGTAGTTGGTATCCTTGATACAAAAATCGTAATACTCTCCCATACCCCCCACCCCCCATCCCATAGCAATTCACTCTACTTCCTGCACCCATCCACTGCTCAACAGATTAATACAAAAGCTCTTATGTTCTTTACTTCATAGCAAAGACAGGTCAAACTCGTTTTATGGAGGATATCGGTTGCTGTATAATATTTTATTCCTCAAGCTCTTGTTTTTAATCCTATTTCTCGTTCTATCCGGTGCACAAAAAACAGAATGCGCCACTGTGAAAGAGGCTTACATTTCAAAGTAATCCTGAGAGGATTAAAAACCTTTTAGCAAATAAAATTTTTGTTTAATTCTGTCATAGGATAATGTCACTCACATATATTTCCGAGGTATGTATCCGGATACATTCTGCTGCACCTTTCCGATGTCATGCTAAGTCCTTTTCTTTGACTGATACTCTTGATGTATCGGTTTGTGATATATTAAAGTATCCATAAACGTCGCGTCAAATAGAATATTGATCCTTGGGAGCAACAGTGCTTGCATGAACTCACAAAATAATTAACAACTAAACTTCTTTGTTTTGTTTCATCTCTTGTCTTGATTTAACATATATTTATTTATTTTCATAAAATACCCAGTGCGTATGGGAATTCAAGATTATCATTATTAAGATGATTAGAATTGCCAGAGTTATTATTTCGTGACCGGAAGTTCTTCATAAAACTTTTAATTTTCAAATATTCCATTTATTGAGAGTTTGCTTTGATAAAGGTTTAGGGAGAGTCTACAAACAAGAGTTGTATTTTGGTAATTCAAATATTTCAAAATTCATTATATAGGCTTGATGTATGCTTAGCTGACAAGAAATTTATACTGTTACCTTTGTCTCGTCGTCAGCTTCTTTTAGTAACTTCGATATCTCATGGGTTGGCATAATTATCTTAGTTACACAATTATTATTATTATTATTATTATTATTATTATTATTATTATTATTATTATTATTATTATTATTATTATTATTATGAAACAGACTAATAAAAGACTATAAAATTATTGTTCTTATTTTAAAAGGTATTCATTTTTTTTTTTTTTTTTTTAGCAAGTCAGTATGGGACCAACTTTCACAAAGTCTTACGCGGGGCCTCTTGAAAAACCAAAAATTGTATTGCCTTGCATTTCATAACAATAGTCTACATAAATCAGATGAAATGTAAACTAGCCATTTTTGTAGATTCCCCTTCTCGAACAATATATCTTTAAAGCTTTTAAATCAGCCGAGGGACTAATGGAAATAGTGAAAGGAAGGAGAGACAAAGAGACTCGAAGGATTAATTAACTGTGAATCGGAACATCATCTGGAAAGTCATAAAGAACTTCGAGGGAAACTTGATTCTCGATTCCACCGAAGATAAATTGACTTTGTCTTTTACTCTGAGGGATATTCCAAGATAATGAGATTCACAGAACTGGTGAGATATTTTGTGATTTCTCTCTCTCTCTCTCTCCTCTCTCTCTCAATTCTCTCTCTCTCTCTCTCTCTCTCGTCTCTCTCTCTCTCGATTCTCTCTCTCTCCTCCTCTTCTCTCTCTCTCTGACGTCTTTCTGTTTAAACGAGTTCGTAATTCTTCCTCTTCAATTGTCTTTGCAATTGCTTTCGTTTTTTGTCTCTTGGAAAGTTGCTATAGACATTATTTTTCGCATCGTCTAAAATATTGCTACAAAATTGCTGTGGTATTTGGTGTTCCAGTTATTACTGTTCATGATATTGCTTCTTGAGCACTGCTGAAGACCATAGGTTATGTGACGACATTTCATCTATGCAAAGTCAATCGCGCTTTCAACATTTTCGTCCTGAGACCAACAAAGACACAGCGAGTCAATTCAAGTCTGAGATGGAATCTGCAATATGTCCGAAGCTCCTTTCGGTGAATCACTCTACCAAAAATTCATATAAAAAAAGTATAGCCTAAAATCATAATTTCGTCAAGAGAATGTCAAATTTTATAAGTAATCAAATGAGTACAAGTCATTTTTCTACTAACGATGCATTTAATTGTATTCATAGTACAACTCATATCTCAAAGAAAAACAGACATCAAGACTGATCAGAGCAGACGTGGACATTTATTTATTAATTATTAAAAATGCTTAACCGATAACGTTTATATTTCACTGCTTGATTGAAGTTTCTTGTGTGCATTTGATTTGATGCACACAATGTCTAAGTTATCATCGGAGTGTACGTTCTATATTGTTGACAAATGACAGCCATAAATTGCTTTGATTCTTTCGAAATGCGGGTTAAAAGTCAGTTCCTACGGACCCGTCGTCACCTCTATTATCCGTAGCAGTTAGGTCGTCTCTCCTGGAAACTTCACGACCAGTAAGAACGATTAGTCAAGCTTTCCACATGAAATTCAGTGCTACATTACACGCCGAATAGGATGTTTATTTTCACGTTAAGCTTGTATTGACATTGCCATCATCATATGATAATGACAGTGGTGTGTATACAAGAATGTGCAGCTGACACTGATTATGTAGGCAATGGCGGCTTTAAAAACAGTAACCTGGATGACCAAGAAACTAATAAATGTCAATAATATTTTACAGTAAATACACAGGGCAGTTTTAAGCAAATGGCTGTGACGGGAAATGACAGTGCGCCCTACGCAATCAACGGTAACTATTTCGACTCATTTCCACCTTTTCAAATTCGTTGCGGAATTGAAAAGTAAAATTTATTTAATAGTTCATTTGCTTCATACATTTGAACATATTAGTATATAAATCTGTATCTATTTAAAGCACAGTCTTATTAGCCTTTCCATTTCCTTTGTATATTTGTATATTTTTTCAAATATACGAGATTAAAAAATAAAAGACTGGATACTTGCTATATAAATTTATTAATCATACCAATATTTTTACTCGCTTCTGTCTGTTGTCAAGTACGTATTATTCTAAAAGAATCGTCAGCCCAGATTTTCTGATTCACTCAAGTCAAACTTTGATAGTTAAGTCATTGTTAATAAATATTCTATGATCATAAACAATGTCCATTTAAGCTTTTGGGGAGTATTATCCTCGTCGTCAGAGGAAAGACGCGTATTTCTAACAACACAACGATATTCAAGAAAATAGGCATATTAAGAGATATAAACGAGGCTGTAAAATTACTGGCATTCTTGGTTTTAGTTACCTCATTCAATTTTCGGTAATGACGATACATATAACTAATGAGAAAATAAGTCATTATAATAACTAGCCTCAACAAAAATTGTTTTACAAGTTTTCATTGTTCTTTATAAATTTCCCTTAAAAAATAACTGCGCACAATAAGAAATAAAATTGACCAAACATAGTAAGAAAATTTATAGGAAATAGTCTTTGGGAAATAAATAGTTAATAGAAAGTTTACACTCCATTTCAGAAGCATATCAGCTGTAAATAGACCATGAATGTGAAAAAGGCCCTTTTGCTGCCAGGGTGTTGCTATGAAAGTTTGATTGGGCTATAGCCGGATTACCGAACTCCATCAACAGGACAGCTAAGTCAACAGATAGAGATCAGGAGAGAGAGAGAGAGAGAGAGAGAGAGAGAACACAGTTTTTAGAATTTATATTCTCAATTTTCTATTCACATTATAGTGTTGGTGAATCTGACCACAGATTATTCATTTATAAGCGAAATATCTAATCTAATTTTATTATAGAGATCCCATTCATTTTAAATGAGTGATGAACGTTACATTGCTTCTCATTTCTTATCGACTTTTTCTTCCGCATAAATAGACTTGTTGATCTAACTCTTGTCTCGACATTTAAAACTTATTGCTTCCGTCGTTTATATATTGCACAAAGCTTGAATATCCGTTGTACAGGGCATGACTCTCATGAGTCCGGATATGAGAACCGAGTCCGGATAAGAGTCCATTAAGTATTCATGGAAAATAACCCACGGACACAGAACGTGTTTCTGTTACTGAGTAGAGATAAATTATTTTCCTTTTTGGAAATGTGAAATTGGTTTTTAGATCGTTTATTCTATGCATAGATTCTCTGTCACTTTGTCTCTGTTGCATCAGTTCTTCACGATATGTCATTTCGTTTTAGTTGCCATATTATCATTTAGTCGTTCATTTTTTATATATGTATCATTTCGTGACATGTCAAGGCATAATGGTATTTTCACCCCACCCCCTGGAATCCGGGGAGAATCAGCAGTAATGCCTCCTCCTGCTCCTCCTCCCAGTCGTTCGATGTGCACTGGAAGGCCTTTGAAACAGAGGCGTGAGTGAGATATGAAGACCAGGATTGTCGGTGAGTAAAGCAGATGACGTTTCATAGTGCACATTCATTTATTTTTTTCTATTTGTATATACAGGTATTTTCTGTGTATGGTTTACTTTTCACATACTTTTATATGTAGTATGCTTTTAGGAGAAAACGTTTTATGATTAAGGATACAGTTTATCGTCTATTTGCATTTACGAAAATATTACCGATTACAAGCATTTATCATTTTATTAATTTTTATTTTTTAAATGAACATAACTTGAGGCATTTTAAATACGCAAGAAAGAAAAAAAACGTAAAAGGTGGGAAAACCCATTTTTCCTGACATGAACAGGAATAGCTTCGTTTATTTCAACGGATCTCGAAGTGTCTAGAAGAACCTTTTGCCTGTGTAAATATCACTGGAATACATTACTACACAACGCAGGCAGTCTGAGAGGTCTGTCTCGAGATGATTGAAATTTGCTTACTTCTTGCAACCTCTCTCTCTCTCTCTCTCTCTCTCTCTCTCTCTCTCTCTCTCTCTCTCTCTCCCTCCCTCTCTCTCTCTCCAACTAGATTCACTCCATCTGTGATAATGAAGGTGGTAGTCTGGGACTTATTCATTTTCACGAGAAGAGTAATTACATTCAAATCTCGCATCCCACTTCACCAGAATTTAATATTTTGCTTTTAATATTCATTTCAGATATTTTATTTCAGTTGAACTGCTACTCGAAAATAATTTGACGTTTTGGAGCCTCATTAAAACGTTAATGGGAAGATTTGTCTCTTTGTTCTGAAACTTCATTCCACGATATAATCGTTTACCCAAAATTGGATGTAAATTGACATCTCCTGTTTAAGATATTATGTAGAGACAATGTCCCCAAATGAAACTGTTGTTGGGTAAATGTATTCCTAAATTTATTCGAGAAGTATATTATCTTTGCAAGCGAAACGTAATGTTCTCAAACTTGAATTGATGAAATGAAATGAAACATGGTGGCGCCAAATTATTTTAGTTATCATAAGAAAAATATTAACCTTTTCAATTTTTACTTACACTTTTACAAAAGAAACAAAAAGGGCTTGATCTTTCAGGATACACATATATAGAATATGGTAATACGACGTTCATAGGCTATTAGGTAAACATGTCCCAAATTTTTGCGCAATTTAAACATCCTTACCTAGCTTATAGACAGCCTATAGATAATTAAACTCCGTGACATTATAGACTACCGTTATAAAGTCTGTAATTCATCTGCATCTCCACAATTTCCTAGTATATATTTACCCGTATCTACTCGTCCATTATTGCTGATAAATTAACTTATACAAGACGCTAGTTGTTTTTTTGGTTTAAGGAAACAAGTGTAATGAACCTTTCGGCGCATCAAAGACGCCCATCCGGTAAGAAACTTGAAGAAAAATCCAGAAATTCTGCGAAACATTGAATTAGTACCTTCGAAGAAGGTGACTTGATCCCAATTTGATCACAGGGGCTGTAGTGTAAACATACCCTCGTCACTCTTTTCAGTTTTCCCAGAATGACTAAATTAAGCCTAGAGGTTGATGATTTCACGCTGCGAGTGATTAGATCCAGTTAGGCGTTACAAGTTCCCCTTTAGGTCTAATGATTTCTGAAAGAAAGAAGGCGTTGTTGTTACGACCTTATTTTCGGCCGTAATTTCAAGGGTTCTTGTCTCTACTCAGAATTTGCGGTCAGTAGAAATGTAACACAGCAACTTAGGAACAACGTAATTTCAAGGGTTCTGTCTCTATCAGAATTTGCGGTCAGTAGAAATGTAACACAGCAACTTAGGAACAAAAGAGCAAACACCTCAACAAAAGTTACAATATTTATTTACACCAGAAAAAGGTAACGCGGTTGGCAAATTAATAATCAAAATTAATATATATATCAAGGGAAAAAACCAACCTTAAGATCTTTAAAAGATCACCTATAACTAAACTACCCTAAACCAAGAAATAGGATATTTTTAAATATGTCTTCAGGTTAGGTACCTTCCAAATAGCTGGCCAGACAAAACTAACCTAAGAAAATAAGTTAGGCAGAAGGAAGCGAGAGAAATTAAGAGGGAAACTTAATAATACTCCTACCTAACACATACAGACTAAATTATACTCAAAACTTAACTTAGTGAATAGAATATATTAAGAACAATTATAATAAGTAGATAAACAATAAATTATGAAAATAATCTTACAAACTGATTCAACCACAAGGGGCTTAGTAGATTGTCTCTTCAGGTCATACAAGATCCAGAAGACCGTACTGCAAACAGGGGCGTGCAAATCTACAGGTACCCAGCGATCCACGATCGTCTTAATAGTTATAAAAGTATCTCATACCTGTAGAAAGCCGCCCTACTTGTCTCCACGAGCTCCAAGAACTCACTGACGCTGATGCCGAGGTCAACCGGGTCAAGCTGCAATGCCTGCAGGCAACCCATAATACAACGGGAACACCGAGGGTGGTAGCCTCCGAGAATCCGGGACGTCAACGGATCTCGCACGCCACACACTGCACCGTTCACAGTAGATACGGGCCAACTCGTTCGGAATCCTTCCGACGAACGAGGGAAGGGGCGTGGCTGATGAATGACAAACACCAGCGACCACACACAAGGCAGCGAAGGATTAAAGAAGCCGTGATCCAAATCTCCAAATCTCCGTACAAAACTGCAGAAGTGACCAAAGTTTAAGTGGCAAAGCGTCAGGCTGTGAGGAGGAACTCGAACTAACTCTGTCACGAATCACCACCCTTACGATCAAGCCTTCCACTCGAGTCAACACAGCTCATAGGAGGGGAGAAAAACAACGATCGTTAATACGGCACTTCAATGGTTCACTAATACCGGGGGAGAGGGCGGTAAACAAAGCAAAACTGCGAAGTCATATGACTCCCTTACAGAGTTCATCGAACTAATAAACGATACTAACTTGTTAAAAAAAAAAACTTAACCTAAAATAAGATCAAAAGGTTGGACAACTATTAACAAATTATAATTAACAAATTATTAATTTACTTTAATCTAATACATACTAAAAGTTTAAAAAGTTTACAAATATAAAAAGCAAGTACAAGAGTAGGGAGGAGTCAATACCATAAGATGCTGAAAGCACAGACCGAGTGACAATTCGGGCCGAGTCAGCTTCGACTTGAACTCACGAGAGATACAGAGGTGTTGAGGAAGCCTGGGTGTTAAACACCCAGTCTTCCTCAACACCTCTGTATCTCTCGTGAGTTCAAGTCGAAGCTGACCCGGCCCGAATTGTCACTCGGTCTGTGCTTTCAGCACCTTATGGTATTGACTCCTCCCTACTCTTGTACTTGCTTTTTATATTTGTAAACTTTTTAAATTCTTTTAGCATGCATTCCGAGTTTATGATATTAACCTTTGTTTTATCTTTTTTTAGCTTGATAATGGGACTTTTATGTCTTGAAACGTCGCGACAATAAAAGTACAAATAATGGGAATAAAGGATTGTCCTTCACCTTGCATCGACTGATATATATATATATATAATATATATATATATATATATATATAATATATATATATATATTATATATATAATATATATATATATATATATAATATATATATATATATATATATATATATCTCTAACTGGAGAGCTTTTGACAATGAGATTCTATTTCTAGTTAATTTCTTTAAATGTAACTGTTTCCAACCTAGGTTAGTATATAGGAAATTGAATAAATTACTAAATAGACATTTCTCTAGAAAACCTGACGTTCCAACTATACCAAAAATGAGTTTCTATGCAACCTTTCCATATATCCTTGACCTAACCTTTCAAGAAAGATTCACACAAATTATTCATGATCATTTCACAGCCATATCAGTTAAATTAATTCCCAAAAATCATCTTATTATAGGCTCATGTTTAAGATAAAAGATCAGCTGTGTCCTTATATGTCTTCTGGTGTCATCTATAAATATACGTGCCCTAAATGTATTTCAGGGATTTACGTGGATCCGCCAGTCGACTACTTAAGGTGCACATCGATTCACATCGGGGAATCAGTTTCCGCACAGGGAGCAGAATCTCAAACCCAGGTCACTCCAATATCAGGAGCCATGCAAAACAATGCAAAACCTACATTGACAACAAAGATTTCAGTGTAATCGGTCATACTACCAAACCACAAGAGTTAACAATCCTTGAGTCGTTGTTTATAAAAACAACTCCTACCATCGTTAAACACCCTTACATCTGCGAGTCAATTGAATTTAGCATAAGTTTGTACTGTGGTGGTTTCATTCCATTTAGTTCCTTGCTGTCTCACCTCTAGGTTGGTTGTTTTTATTTTTATTTATTTCATTTTTACTCTAATGTATTTTAAATGAACTTTTAGACAATACTTTTAACTTTTTTATGTTTTTATATTTTCTTATGGGCAGCCCAGAAGATGTAATTCTGTAAATAATTACGAAACGTCGGCAAAATAATAAAAAAAAGACAGCCTAGTGATGTGTGGTTTTCGTCCGTCTTCCTCTGATGATATATATATATATATATATATATATATATATATATATATATATATATATATATATATATATATATATATATATATATATATATATATATATGTATATATATATACATATAATGTTTGTTTGTGTGTGTGTATGTGTGTAAGGAACCTAATTTCCTTGTAATAACGATTTTATCAGGAGATGAAACTCGATAAGAACTTCAGTATCAGCAAATCTCTCTAAAAGTATTTGGGTAAACAAAACCTAATATCAAAGTTTTGATGAAAGTTCCTGTCATCTCTTCAGTATCATGTTCATTAAGAAAAAAATTTAATTTCCTTCCTTTAGGACGAGGAAATGTTAAAGTGTATTAAAGTTTTATTAAAAGAAAAGAAATAACTTAACCAAGTCAAGTTAGGTGGCGAAGAAGTTTTATATATATATATATATATATATATATATATATATATATATATATATATATATTATATATATATATATATATATATATATATATAAATTATTCCAGGTATTTTTGTCGAATTACGGGATGGGTCTTTACACAGGTTTTAGAAATTCTTTACTCTCCGTGCAAGGTATTCTCTCTCTCTCTCTCTCTCTCTCTCTCTCTCTCTCTCTCTCTCTCTCTCTGTCATATTTTTTTAAAAGAGAAGACTTCTATCCTTCCCTACATAATGACAAAATGCTGTAAATTATAAAAAAAGTATGTGAGAGTTGTCTGCCCTCCTTGTGAAGCTTCTGAACATACCCACATAATCATAAAATCTCTCCTTAAATGGACAGCTCTATAGGATAGGGAGACTCGTTCATTGTACCTTTAAAGGATCGAAAAGCTGTACGTGGTGCCGTGCACTTTAAATTTGTTGCTGTTTGTTGATAACTTGTTCGGTGACAAGGTATTTGCATCTGGTTTATAACTTGATGTTATTTGATGTTACATTTTCAAAGGAATATCAAAAGTATTGATTTAATTTTTTCAGCAGGAAGAGTTAATGAAAACATCGTAGTTTTTATTATTACTATGCCATAACGACAATGTTGTTTTATGGGTAAAAAAATATATAATATATATTTAGATTTGTGTTAACAGGGGTTTGCGTTGAAGGGCTCGTTAACCAATCATATAATGGTGCTGTCATGCATAAATGGCGAAAGAGAATTCAAATGGTTTGTTGATTATAAAAATGGGGTGAGATTCCTGTTTTTTTTGTTGTTGTTTGGTTTTTATATAGTATTTCCAACAGTCGTAATGGATTTTATGCACTTGATATGTTAGTTATAGTTGAGTGGTAGGATTAGGTTCGAGTTACATAGTTTAAAACACACACACAACACACACACACACACACCATATATATATATATATATATAATATATATATATATATATATATATATATATATATATACTATATATATATATATATATATATCTAATAAAAGGAGCCCATAAAAACACCAAAATAGAGAAAAGTACTATATTTCAGAGACTGCTGTCTCCCTCTTCAGGTAGATGAAATGAGAAAAGTTTACAGAAAAGGTGGTATTTATACCAAGAGGTCCATCCACAAACAGCAGTCTCTGAAATATAGTACTTTTTCTCTATTTTGGTGTTTTTATGGGCTCATTTTATTAGATGGAAACTCTGTTGTTACAGACATTTTTTACCAGTCATATATATATATATAGATATGATATATATATAATATCTATATATATATATATATATATATAATTATAATTAATATATATAATATATATTATATATATATATACATATATTAATATTATTATATATTATATTTATTATATATATATAATATATATTAATATATATATATATAATTTAGGAAAAATAAAAACCTTAATTAAATCTAGGGTTTTTGTCCATTTACATAGTAATAATCTCAAAAAAACGAAATTACCAATAGGATGTTTTCATCTTAACCAACTGCAGTAGGACCATTTGAAAACGTCAAAAGAAATGAGATACTTTTCGTTCAAGCTTTCTCTGAAATGCCCAAAGGAAAAGAATAGTGACATCATTAAGCCAACCGCACCTACCACAGTTCCAAAGAACGCAATTTAAACTCGTATCCTGGAGAATAGGTCATCGCGATGCCTCCTTCATCTTATCTTCCCAGAATAAAGAAAACAATTACAGTCAGGCCGAGCAAGAAATTGGTTCTAAGTCTTCAGTTCCGCCTTTGGAATGAGTGCCTGTCTCTGCTCTTTTTTTAGACTTTTCTCTACATTGGAACTTCGTTAACGAGCTGTGAGTAGTTTGGGTCACTTAAGAAAGATCATGGGAACTCAGTAGTGTCCAGCTAACTGGATCTGTTGATATTCTTCCACCAAGAGTCTCGTTGTTCTAATCCCAGTGACGGAGTCATTCCAGAAAGTTCATGGAACTCAGCAGTTTTACTTTTACTTCAGTCATTAGGCATCCAAGGAAATGGAAATTATTGTCTTCTTTCCTAAATGAAGTTCTACTGTTGTTCAAAATTTCTTGGATTATTGAAATTTCCTCCAAACAAGAATGACAACTCGCGAAATAATTATGAAGCAAAGTGTGTATATATATATATATATATATATATATATATATATATATATATATATATATATATATATATATATATATATATATATATATATATATATAACATACTATGCGCAAAACTTCCTAAAATGTGTTTTCCGGAAGAGAGGAATAAAATGAAAATTTTAGGTTTTCGAAATAAAAAAGAATCATAATCTCTCATGACTAAAACTTGGTGTCTGTACTCTTCACTACTTTCCATGGATACTTGATGAGGTCCTATCAGGATGGTCAGAGGGAAAGTGAGAGAGAAGCTCAATAGAATGATTATGAAATTAGCTAGGGATGTTAAATCTGCAATGACTTGTGTAATGTAATGCATTGGAATACATAATTCAGAAAAAGTAAAATTTACTTTTCTTAATTATGTCATTTTCAAATAAAAAAAAATGCAGTGTTAAGAAAGCAATAAGTTTCCATTATTTTCATTACTTTCTCTAACAAATACATTGAAACCTCTCTCTCTCTCTCTCTCTCTCTCTCTCTCTCTCTCTCTCTCTGTAAACATCTGGAGAAATAACAACGAGTATCTATCTAACCTTCCCAAACCTGTCCCGCTCCCATGGCAACTCCGACGCTAACACAGAGTCGAATCAAATTGTTCCCAGAGAAGCAAATAAAATGGAGTTGCAATATTAACGACTGGGTACAGGACCCGTCTCTATTGTTTTCCCTAAGGCAGCCCGAAAGGGAAGGTCAGTTGAATAGATGTTTATTGAGTGGAAATTTGTTTTCTACAAACTCGAGCATTGGAATCGAAAACAGTGGTCTCTGAATTAAGTTGAATCTTTCATTTCATAAATAGATAGGTATTAAATACGCCCATTGTATATTTCTAAGTGCAAGATCTCTTGCCCCCACTGCTTCAAACAAACTTTAAAATACCTTACAGCTAATGCGAAGGTTCTTATACTCATTTGCGTCAAGTTCCTCTTATATTTCAGATCATATTGCCATTCTCGTGATATAAATTAGACATGTGCATCTATGTATGAATGGAAATGTGCGTGTATATATGTTTGTAGTTTTTATGTATGCATGCATATTGTTCATATCCTAATTTGCATTAATCCTGCCAACCGTTATACTGATTCCGTTCTTCAATCTGCCATTCATTTTACAATAACACCCCATTATGGTTCAATAATACATCAATTCATCTAGATAATTATTCAGCTCTCGGCTTCCGGTGATTCTCTTTTGTGACTTCCAATTACTGATTGAAACTGACAGATCACAGAAGCCGGTCTATCAATCTTCTTTGGTCGATTTCAAGCATTGTATCATTAGATATATTTCATTTCTGATTTATGTATATTCTGGCGTTGCTATTCCTTACTTAACTGAATCTTAAGTTATGATATGTGATTCATATGGAATAATAATCATGTTTTGATTGTCAGTTATTGGGTATTTGATATAATTGGATTTATTTGCATCACATTTGTCAACTTGTTTGTGGAAAAGACAGAACTATTGGTGGCTCTAAAATCTAATAAAATGAAATACTCTTGTATACAGAATCTTCTCCACTGATGGCTGATGCAATTGGCTGAGAATTAGGCGATGATCTCTCTTTTCGAAATCACAGTCCACCCAGCCAATTATTAATGTGTAATGAACAGAAATATTCTCCAGACATCTATCTAATTGAAAATATTTCATATTAGTTTTTCTCGAATATTTCTATTTTTGTCCTTTTTGTTTTCTATTGACATAGGTTTTTTACTTATTCTTTTGAACGGACTTATCAGTTTTTTGTACTATTCCGCATGCTTAGAGAATGTTTAGGGGAACAAAGCTTTTAGGTGAATGAAATTGAGACCTTAATATAAAATTGTATTTTAATCTGTTTCCTTCATTAGTGCTATTAGGTGCATGGCATTACAATCAAACTTTACCTTTAACAAAAACCAGTTAAATTAATCAGTATCAAAACAAAATGAAATCAAGCGAGATTTATTTCCTTTAGGTCATCCACTGCCCAGAACTGAGAAATAAGGGAATTATTCTTTCTCGTCTTTTTTTTTCATACCCATATGCAACTATACTTACTCTTTTATTCAGTGTACAATATACGTATATAATATATATATATATATATATATATATATATATATATATATATATATATATATATATATATATATATATATACCTACATACATACATACATACATACATAAATGAAGTCGTTCCAAGCCGCAGCAAGAACCTTTGCATACGATAATATATCAAACTTTATCAGTCCTAATAGAAAAATACATTCTTAATGGTATCTTATTAACTGCGGTAACATGATACACAAGAGTGTATTCACGAGACCGTATCCTCTCTATCCATTTCCCAGTGACATTACGAAAACGCCCCATTATCTTATAAAGAAACCAAAAGACTGTATCGAACCACACCATATAAGGAAGTGGAACCTCTTGTTACCTTATTATTCCGAGTGAGATTTATCGGTTTTCGTCCAAATTCTACTGAAACGAGACTCCGGGGACCGATTCCTATCAATTCCAAAGGTCTTTTGTCTCTCCGCTTTTTGTTTGGTGACGTTCGGGATATAAATCTTGCAGCCTAATGGCTTTTTCCTGCCCAGTTTATTTCTCTGTGATGCATTTGTCATGTAGTACTGGCTGTATGCTACAGTGAATAAAATGGGTGCAGGTAAACAGTATACATACACTCTCACACACACACACACATACAGACGAATTTATCAATCGTTAAAGGTAAATATCTGTAGACTTTCTTCACAATTTGCAATAAAAATATTTTTGCGCAACTAATACACACAATCCACACACACCCGTGGATTTATTAATAGTGAAATGTAACCGTCTGAGTGGCCTAGAGTCTCTCTCTCTCTCTCTCTCTCTCTGTTTGTGAGCGCATGTGTTACTCATATGAAATCTTCACACCCCATCATACGTCTAGAGCATCCAAATAACTTTCACAACGTTTTGTTCATAAAGACTTTCCTCTGAAATTACCATTTTCCTTTTAATAAAGAGTAACAAACTTATCCTGATACAGATATTGTAATACTTTGCTATATCTTACATACTGATAGGTTTGCAGTGTCCTAGAACAACCTTCCATTACGGTCAATATTGAAAGTAACTTGTGTTCTCCCATAATGATAATGTAGAGTAATTATACTTAAGTGATGATAAGAAGTAAATGCTCAATTTTCTTTAAATCGACCAATAACTTGTTTAGTCATTAAATTTGTCTCCTAAACTGTCTCCTGACAGCAATATGTAAGCAAATTTGTCTCGCTACGTCTTAGTTAATGCAATTCATTGCTTCCTGTCATATTCAAGCATGACACGGCCTTGTGATCTCGCATTCAGTGTTATATTAACTTAAGATACTTGCATCAATCACTTATCGGCCTTGATATATTCAAAGAGCCTGGCCTGGGATTCCGGCCTTCAGTTTAATGGATGCTCTCCACTTCCTGTTATGGCTTCCTCCAATCAAAGGGCATCTGTCATCGTCTAAATTATCCAGAGCATCAACCAGTAGGAGGGTTGTGCCGTCAGTGCATTATACGTTGTGCACTGAAGATCATTGAGGCATCACATAGTGCCATAGCTACACCCACTTTCTGGCCTTTTACTTGACCTCCTTTCCCTCTTCCTTTCATCAACCCTCCTGTTCAGACTCTCTAACTGCTTCTTCTTACATCCTGCTACATCAAGAAATTTGTTACTGGCTCTTTTTATCTTTTCCCTCTTTTCACTGCCTT
>NC_087200.1:207965508-208007450 GCF_015104395.2 Macrobrachium nipponense
ATTTCCGCGAACAAAGCCCTAAAAGTATACATATCGTGGATACGGAAGTTATAAATATCGCATTTGTTTTTTATTGTTGCTAATTTTTAATCACGCCCAACCAGTCGTGGATGAATCTCTCTGATAATCTATCTAAAGTAATATCCGTAAAGTCATTCAAGCAGAGGTGATTCAGCAGAATTTTTTTTTTTTATCTTCTACCTGAATACCAGGAAGTTTCTCCACTAGCGAGTGATCTCTGGGAGAAAAACGGATGTCATTGAAAACAAAAACACGGTCTAAGGACAAACATAAAAGCTATTTACGTACCTTCGTATAGATTCTCAATGAAATTTTAAAATAGAGATAATGACGAAGTTGAAAAATGTTAGTAATAGGAGTCATTAGGAAATCAAATAGCCCATATAATTTTTCCCTCAAACGTCATGCCATAAAAGATCGGACTTGGCGTATCTGCGCAGATTACTGTCGCTTAAAAAAAACAGGAAACGACTTCCGATAGTTTCCAGTGCGATGTACCGACGACATCTTATCTCTGTTAGGTTAGAATAAATTTTTTTTTCACCAACTTGGACTTACTTAAATGCTTTTACCAGATACCATTACCTAAGTGATTGTACCGCATACACCGTTTTCAGCACACTCAGGGGACATTATCAATTTTTACGTATGCCTCCGGCTTACGTTGCGTCCCAATTACAATATAGTGTTTGGAGACTTTTAGGGATAACCTACATGCCTATATGGATGATCTTGTAATCTTTTCTAATACCTTAGAAGTACATTCACATAAAGTAGAGCTAGTGCTACAGAGACAAAGACAAATAATCTCAGAGTAAAATATCTAAATGTGAGTTTTTTAAAAACCGAACATGTTTATCTAGGTTTTTATGTGTCTGGTCAAGGTCTTAAAAGTAGTCATGGTAAGGTGTCGGCTATTCATAACTTTCCGTACTTATTAACGTAAAAGGGGATACAGCACTTTTGCGCTGTAGTGGGTATTTACAATCGTATGCAATATGTAACTCTTCAATCATGATAGCTCCTTTAACAGATCTTACGAAGAAGAGCGTAGATTGATTATGGTCTAAAAAGCATCAACAGGCGATCGATATCTTAAAAGCGGAATAATGCAGCTTACTTAACTTAAAAATCCCTGATTTAAATAAGGAATTTTTTTATTGCAACAGACGCCTCAGACCAAGGGGTAAGAGGGATACTACTTCAGTAATATGATAAAAACAGTTCTCCTATAGCTTTTATTCACGTAACTAAAGCCCTCTGAAAGTAAATATACAGTAATAGGCAAGGAAGGGCTAGGTATCTTTAACTCACTAGTATATTTTAAGTTCATAATCTATGGCTATCCTGATAAAGTCCTTACTGAACATGAGTCCTTTACCGAGTTTTTTCAAAGGCTTTAATCACAGTCCAAAAGGAACTCGGTGACAAATGATCATTCAGGTCTTTGGAGCCAAGATAAGATATCTACCTGGGAAAGCAAATATCATAGCTGACGCATTATCCCGCAATCCCGCACCATACAGCAAAGAACCATTAATTGGACTAAAAGATATAGAAACATCCGTACCTATTGTTAAAAACCGTATCTAAACAAGAAAATTCCTTAACCCAAGAGATCGCGAGCATTGAATATCTGGGTCGGAGCGCAGAACTGTTACGAAACTGAACAAAGCAAGCGTCGAACAGACATAACCCAAACATAAACACTTCGAAACGGAAAACAGGGTCAGCGGCTAAGCAAAAACAATACACACTTCGAGCAGAAACCCTAAAGAAAAGCAAAAGTATACTTAAGGTATGTGGTATCAGAATAATGTAATCAAATGTAGTATTATTATGTAGGTCCGTGACGAGGAAAACCCGAAGAACACAGCAGATGACTAACGACCAGGTAGTAATTAATAATCTCTTTCATACCAATCGTCATAAAAACTGGTTTGCATTCCGTCATCCAGGGTTCCATAGTATGTCACAGAAAGCCAAATCACTATTTTTACTGGCCTACAATGCTTACAGATATAAAAAGCACATCTAATTGTAACATGTGTCATGAAAACAAGGGATACACTAAGACCCCTGTCAGTTTAGGGACCTATCCTGTGCCAAATCAATCCTTGAAAGAATATACGTAGAATTATTAACAGAATTACGAGTCTGACAGAGGGAATAAACACTTCTTAGTGTTAATAGTTCCTTGACACGTTATATAGAATTAATAGCACTAAAAACAAAAAACACCGAAATTGAGTGCGTTAGGAATATTTATGAGTGCTAAATCAGTAAATATGGAATTCAACACATAATAATCTGTGACTCGGGTGGTGTAAATCAATAATAATCTCCTTAACACGTTGTGTGAATTCCTTTCCATTAAGAAAACCAATAATAATATTTTATCACCCAGAGTCAATCGGTTTGGTAGAATAACGGATAATTAAATAGGAAGTGTCAATGTCTTACGAGTTACAACTCGTGATGTTGGATCCGAACTGGATTATAGCGGTTCTCGCGGTTTTAAATACCTTATCATTGATATCTTGTATCTATAGAATTGATGCCGCAAGTAGCCTTATACGGTACGCCGCTAGAACACTTTTTTTCCATATTCAAGCCAATCATTAATTTATCAAAGATATATAAAAAATATATACTAATAATAAATATAAAAAAAATAAAATAAAATGGATACAAGTGGAGTCAATATAATACACTCCCGTAAAGAAGTCGGAAGGGTTACAAATTATAATAAAAAAGGAATCACGATAATATCAATAAGCAAAACGTAACCATTAAATATCCAAATATATATGCGTAAAGATTTGAACTCTAACTTAACGCTTTAGTAATGACAAATAAGCTAAAAGTTTCAAAACACATATCAAAACCTACTGACATATTGTTCTGTCCCGGTAATTTATATTCGTAGTCAATGAAAAAAAAAATTAAAAAAAAAAAATAAATAAATAAATAAATAAACTAATAATAATAAAATAAAATAAAATAAAATAAAATAAAAGAGATTTTAAAGTCAGGAAGTCTAGAAGTGAAAATGTTATCTATGGAATAATCCTATATGAATCTTATACAGGGCTAATAATATATAGAATTTGTATGGAAACCTTTTTCATATAGTTTGAATAAGGAATATTTATTTAACATAATGCCAAACATGAAACTAATATATTGTTCAATTTTGGTACTGTTTGTTTTTTTTTTTTTTCAGACATTCTTCTCATGCGGGTGGAGAATTAAAACACTAAAATATCATTTAAAAATACTAAAGTCGTATCTCTTACAGCAAGTAACGTAACTCTTAGCTGGCTGAGAGCAATCTCCTGCCAAGTGACGACGTCATCATTGCCGTATCAGCATTTGTTCCTTTTAACCTCAATAATCTGCTTACACAGCTTCATCTGTGTGTCGTCTCTGCTTGCAAAAGCAGATTGACTGGAAAAAGGAATGCTTAGTTCATGAACTTCACAGTGGTTCATAGGTCACATGACAGGCCACATAACATATTCTTATCCGTGTGTGTAATGCAATTAGTTAAGGACTTGTAATCATTTTAAAAATTAATGAACAATATAAGCAAATAGAATTTCTATAACAACAAAATGAAATTAATTTTTTTTTTCTGAACCTCATAGACAATTAGAGTCAATAATTCAGCTTATGACATGGTAAACGGACATTTAGAATTATCAAGTTGTGGATAAAGAAATATTTACTTGCAAACATTAGCCTATTACAATTCAAGTAAATCACATTCATGGGAAAATGTCACATTTTCTTGGAAAACCCAAAGTTTATATAAGAAATTAGTTACCATAGTGGGTTTTTTTCGTTGCATCTCCTACCTATTAATAATGTTTTAAAAGTTAACCTCAGAGGATGCGCACGAGAAAATTGAATATGAAACTTTTGTTAGGGCACATAGAATCATGATTAATCTTCTCTTTGGACTCTTATGTGCCTGGCAATCTTACAATTAGCTCCGTTTTCCACTTCTTTGTCTAGTAACTTACTACCAGTAATATCGAATTTTCTTTGAGATTTTTCGTAATGATATCTATTTATTTTTTATAATTCTGATATTTTTACAAGTCATCATAGACCTGGATAGGTTCACTCATTGTTAATGCCATGGATAAAAAAGTTTGTACAGCGGACTCTTTTGAATTCCGAAATATCAGCGAATTCATGTGGGTTAAGTCTGGTCTAAATGGCTCTCTTCCCTCCCCTGTATTTGGATGTCGTCTGAATTTACTTTGCCCTTGTGACAATATAATTTAACTTGCAGGCTGATTAATGGAACCTGGTTTACAGTATCCTGCAGTACGAGGAATTTCACATCGCAACTTGAAAAAAAAAAAGCGCTTTCGCGTGCTGGCGGACGACTACAGTCAAGTAACAACCGCCTACAATGTGAAAGGAATTTCATGGACTTCTTCGACCGACACCGTATCTCGTCGTTAATCTCGTTTTCATGCGGAACGCTCCAGCGGCTGTCGGAATTCGACTACAAAAGGGACATACTTCCGACAATTACGACCCGAAGGATATTCAACTCTACTTTGCTGGCGAAGGACTCGTGCTGGGGATGTTTTTTTTTTATTCATCGCGAACGTAATCGTGTAGCTTAGGATGGCAGAGAATAAGTATGAGCGCAAAATGGAACGTTTGGACCCGCCCAGGCAAATTTTCCCCTTGTTTTAACCATTGAAAAAGGCCTGTTTCATTTGGCTAAAGGTGGTTGTCTGGAAACTGTGTAATGGACGAAAAGTTGTTCGAAAGCTAGTTAAAAGTTTTGTGTAGTAGTATAACCTCGGTCAATGATCCCTATATATATAAAAGTATCATGTATCCTATATATATATAAATGTATCCATCATAAATAAGATCTAATCATATCTTTGCGTGTACGCAATAGAATCTCTTATATATAATTGATCATAAATAACAGAGTCGAAATATATCTTTGCGTGTACGCAATAGGAATCTCTTATATAGATGATCATAAATAACAGAATCTAATTATATCTTTGCGTGTACGCAATAGGAATCTATTTAAAGTGCACATATATTAATCATAATTTTATGAATCCATATACATATGTATAAAACAAATCAGGTAGCCTATAATCAATCCGTTACCTTTTATCTTACCAATATCTGCAGTTATTTATGAGTAGTAATATGAATACTAATCAGATATATAACATTTAGCATAAAAATCAACGAATCAATCAGCATAAACATTAATAATTTTATCAATTCATATATGAAATTTTTTATCAGTTAAAATATGATTTTTATCATGTTAATCTTCATTCTATGCAATTATCAGAGTACATTAGTATTTTCTGTAGCATATGTATCTTAATGAGATGAAGTGAAAAACTGTATCATTATATATATCATGTGATCACTATTTATTTACCAATATCATTGTTTTATATTTTATTACTTGAATCAATTCATGTACACCATGAATTTTTATTTACTTATATATATATATATTCACATAGTGTCTGTATCACACTCCTATAAGTCAGATGCAAGTCAAGTTTGAGTAATATTCAGTAGCTGGTTTTGGTAGCTGACCGAGCTAATGTAAGTGTTTACATAATAAAAATATGGAATGTTAGTCCATATATATAAAAGTCTAAAACTAAAGAGGTCAACCAGATTGCTTGCAGGAATGTGATCAGACCAGAGACGCTAATAAAGATGACGTATACAATAAGTATGTAGGCTAAGATAACATGCCGTCACCTGTAGTCATTCAATTGTTTATAAACATTAGTCCAAGCTCCCTGCTTGAGACAACTACCCCGACCTATTATTCAAACGGCCTACGTGATCTGTAGCGTGTCTCATTCGATTGTGTGTTCGTATGAAACTATGTCATTGTATGTATGTTCATATGTTCGAACTACTGTCTGTTCCTTCATAACTTGTAACAGAGATGGTAGACAGGCAGAACAGAGTTAGTGATCGTCATTAGAAGACCTGTACCTCTTTACCTAAGCTTTATCATGTAGAGGAATAGGATTAGCCATCATCATTGGCAGAAGCGATCAAGCTATCGTTATTAGAAGACTTGTACAATCATACCTGATCTTCATCAGTAAAAACTTCAGAAGAATATACTATTTTTATACCTTGTGTTTTCTACAAAGAACCTCACCGAACCATGAGTTTACAACATCGTCGTAAAGATAATACCGACTTCGTAAGTGATCTACAAAACCCCAGACACTCCATTTTGAAGATGGAAGTGCAATACCAACCGACTTAGCGTATAGATTATCGCTAGTCTAACATTACCTCATAGGGCGCCTTATCATACAAGGCACAAGCCCTAATATATGTATATGAATCACGGAAATGATATGACTTATAGATTGGCTACGTGCTGTCAAAAGCACTACAAACACTACCGGAGTCGAGGTGGGTTAATGTTGTCTCCAAACCAACTAATTACCTGCGCGCGAAAGGTATATGAGGGTGAGAGGCGACATGAACTTTTGCCTCTCGCGGTGGTGTAGTAGGTAAAGCTTCACTGACGTTCCTGGGTTTGAAAGGATCCATAGGTTCGCGCCCTGGTCCAGGCAAATCTATTATCGAGAAAAAATTCCCCTTCGGTTAAGCATATATGAAAATATATTAATTCTGAGGTAGAGCGAATTAGATATTAAAGGACATTGTAGCTCGATATATGTATAGAATCACGTAAATGTGATATGACTTATAGATTGGCTACGTGCTGTCAAAAGCACTACAAACACTACCGGAGTCGAGGTTGGTGGGTTAATGTTGTCTCCAAACCAACTAATTACCTGCGCGCGAAAGGTATATGATGTGAGAGGCGACATGAACTTTTAGCTCTCGCGGTGGTGTAGTAGGTAAAGCTTCACTGACGTTTCCTGGGTTGAAAGGATCCATAGGTTCGCGCCCTGGTCCAGGCAAAAATCTATTATCGAGAAAAAATTCCCCTTCGGTTAAGCATATATGAAAATATATTAATTCTGAGGTAGAGCGAATTAGATATTAAAGGACATTGTAGCTCGATATATGTATATGAATCACGGAAATGTGATATGACTTATATATATATATATATATATATATATATATATATATATATATATATATATATATATATATATTCTGCTTCACTTTTTACCAGATGCGTATGTATTTGTAATAGCCACAATGCCGTTTTAACTTCTCGAATTCTTCACATCTTTTGTCACTAAAAAGTATTAGATCGAAATGCAAGATGTATAAAGCAATTATGGTGTCCAGTAGCGGGAACGAACCAACATCCCATCATCACGGAGTCACGTTGCTGACCTGACTATTTTCCGATGAGATGTCTTACATTTAATAACCAATGTCGATATTACAATGATATGAAGGATCAATTATAATGTAGATTTCATAGTATTGAAAAGGCTGCTGACATTAAAATCATATATTTCTCTTTGTATTTAATATTCCACGGATGCTAAAATAAAATATGCATTTTATTTCTATATTTTATTTCCCATGTATATGTACACTAATTGTATTCACATGAATAAACTTTTGGATTTGGATTTTTAAAAGCTCTGCTCTTTGCTAAAGATAAAAAAAATATTTATATTCAGCCTTCTTTGAATTATTTCTAGAATGTAGGATAGATATGAATTTTTTTTTATCTTCAGCAAACAACGGACTTTTTTTATTCAAATACGAAATTCATTCAAATCAAAAGTTTATTCATATGATAAAATATACATAAAATATATAAGAATATAATAAACCTGTCTATATTAGAAAAAATAAAATATAATTATAATGTCATACAGTTCTTGTGAATAATGTTAAATACATTAATAGCCCTTTAGTAATATTACCATACTATGAAATCTTCACATTCTAAAGCAAAGCAAAGCAAGACTTGGAAGTCCCTCTACGAGTAGCCTCTCGGACCGCCCTTACAGAAGTGGGTCAAAGTCGAATCGTTTCTCAAGGCTTTGACTGAGCCACGGATTCGCAGAGGCTGAATTGCGGGAAAGTGTATTACCCTGGAACCATCGACCTCGGCTGCATTATAATAAAAGACCCATTTATCATTCTTCCGCAGCACGCGAGACTCTTTCCCAGAGTTATGAAGGTTAACTGGGAAAGGATCCGAATGGAATATGTCTGAAAGGATTTGGAGTGTTTTATTGACTTTTTATCCCTTTTTTTTTTTTTTTTTTTTTTTTTTTTTTTTTTTTTTTTTTTTTTTTTTTTTTTTTTTTTTTTTTTGCTTCAATGTGAAAACTGGCTCAAGTCGAATAGTGATGGTGACCCAATCGCAAAAGGAAAAGTCGGTATGTATAATGAACAAACAGGTACATAAATAGCCCCAAAAAAACAAATGAAAAAGACGTAACGGTACTAAAATAGTGGGAACAGACCGCATTTTCTACAATTTACTCAATAGTTTTAAGCTGAAAACTATAATGGAGAGAAAAAAATTATCGTATAAACTCTCCTCTCTCTCTCTCTCTCTCTCTCTCTCTCTCTCTCTCTCTCTCTCTCTTTCCCCCTTTTAGTTAAAAATGAGAGTATGGTACTCGGTGTTCAGTTCCCCAACACGACCCTTGAAAGGAATTTCGGAAAAATGCAGCTCTGCTTCCAGGGATTTGCCTGTTTCATACAAACGCCTTAGAAGTTCAGGCATGTATAAACCGATCGTACAAAACATTAAAAGAAGAAAAAGTATAACAATTAAAGCTATGAAAAGGGGTTAATTAAAAAAAGAAAATATCAAAGCGAGAGAAAAGGAAGTATTTCAGGTTTGTGAGAATTCCTATATCCTCGACGTAGGGGTGGATGAATAATGTCTAAAGTTCGGTAGCTTGTAAGACGAGAGAGAGAGAGAGAGAGAGAGAGAGAGAGAGAGAGAGAGAGAGAGAGAGAGAGTTTGCATATCCTCGGTGCTGGGGTAGATGACAAAATTCCCTTGTTTGATAGCTTGAGAGAGAGAGAGAGAGAGAGAGAGAGAGAGAGAGAGAGAGAGAGAGAGAGAGAGAGAGAGAGGTGTACGGCAACTGAAAAAGTTTTACTAGTTTCTTTATTACCTAATTAGTAAATGATAACAATGCTAATTCCCTCGAACCGAGATAGTGAAGGGACAATAAGGAGAGAGAGAGAGAGAGAGAGAGAGAGAGAGAGAGAGAGAGAGAGAGCACTTAAATAAGATAAACCATTTTGTATGAGCATGCAAATAGGTGATAACGACAGTTAAATGCTTAACGGTATGCAAATGGTCTCTTTGAGGAAAGATCTCATTATGTTCTGTTAAACTCGACTTTGTTTTCATGACGGAAAATCTTGATACAAGTAGGGAAAGCGGGTTTTCTTTACCTCATTTCTCTCTCTGTAGAAAATAAACAACTAATGAGAAATATATAAATATGCATTAGCATATTTATATCTTTTTACAAATAAAAAATAATCTGATGAATACAACAAAGGTTTATCACGCAAGGACACTTAAATAGTTGTAAAGTAACATTGTTCGTATATAAACACACCCGACTATTATGAATAAAGCGAAAACGAAAGTTGGCAATTCTAAGAATATAAGTACTAATATCAATCATTACTCAGAAACAATAACAAAGCCACTCAGTCACTTCCTCTCCTGCAACCAAACTTAAATCTAAGTCCATCACATTTGCAAGATCACCTGAGGTCAAGGGAGCGATCACTCAACAAGCGACGGAGCCCATTTTGAAATTTGTAGGGAAATTTATTTACGAATCGGCTACGCCTGAAGTTCATCCAGCAATGCCGTTCGTTTCCAAACGCCATGAATGTTTACCCTATCAGCGTGATTGAATTGCAGAAATATGAGGACATATGAAGCCACAGCCTTTTACTGAATAGAAATAGAGCTATTGAAAGTGTACACTTGTGATGGTAGGCGAATAAAAAACTGGTTACCTTTAAGCTACAGTCGAAATAAATCTCTGAAGCAAGCATAAGTGTCATATAATGTGGTCTCTACTGGCTTCAACCACTGATTTGGCCCAGTGACCAAATTGTAGGTATAAGCGTCACGCGATCTTCGTGATTTCAAAAACTGATTTGGCCCAGAGATGATTATACTGGCAGTTATTTGGTCTTTATGATTTCAAGAACTGATTTGGCCTAATGAATAAACTGTAGACATAAGAAGAAGAAGAAGAAGAAGTGTAATTTAGTTTCTTTCCTAACAGTCCTATAATTTGATCTTCATCATCACTACCTTCAAAGTTTAATCCTTTGCAACTCTGGGCACATTAACACTTTATTGAAACTTCCAGAGGTCATAAACAGACTTATTTGGAAGGCGGTAAAACTGGCGTTATAGTTCCCCGTATGCCGTGGATACAGTGGGACGTTTGAAAACGTAATCGTTTAACAAACGGAGCTTCGGTTAAACGTAGGAATGAGGTGAATTTGCATGGAAGAAGTGGGTATAATAAGAAGCTATAAAGAATATTATAAATAAGAGGTTTTCTTTGTTTCTTGAGGACTCCTGGAAAACCAAAAAATTCGTGGCCAACTTCTCACATACACATTTAAATATTGATTTAGCCACAGAATAATTAGTGCCGTAAGAATAGCATCAATATTCTCCTTTGAAGGTAGGTAGCTCTTATCATACTAAGAGAGAGAGAGAGTATAATATTCAATCTTTCTTAGTACAATGCACGCATCTAATGAATTTCATTAAGTCTGTGCATCTCGTATATAAACAGGGTATTATTCGAGTATGTCACACGTAGAGAATTCTTCATCGTCAAATCACAGGAGAGAAACTTGATTAGTAGACGCCTCGAATGTCAGGCAAGATAATTTTGGGTGCAATTCTCGGTTCCGATTTCCCGAAGATCTCCCCCGCCCCTTCCCCCACCCCCCCCTCCCCCGTATTATAATATAATCCCCCCACCCTCCTCCTCACTCTCCCCTCTGTGCCTGACGTGGAAAAATATTCAGGCAAATTTGCTGGAAGGAAAATCAAGGCCATTTCCAGGGGAACGGTGCCACACGGGGACAAAAAAAAATCCAAATAAACAGAAACTGGAACTCAGATGAAGGAAGTCATTTTCTCCTGCGCCCAGGGAGGGGTGAATTCAGATTTTTTTTTTTTAGTTTTTTTTACTGCTACAACAAATTGTATTGTTTTTACTAATAACAATGACGATAACATGGAGGAAGAAAAGAAGTGGAGAAGGAAGAAGAAGAACAAGAAGAAAGACTTGGTAGAAAGCAAGACCTTTCACCTATTACTATATTTAATACATAACTATTTTATAACAATTGACCTCTCTCTCTCACTCTCTCTCTCTCTCTCTCTCTCTCTCTCTCTACATATATATCCATGTTATATAATCTACCTGTATCAAGGACTTAAAATCCATTAAATAGTGCATAAAAGCTGAAAAGAAGGCACAGAAACTAGTGGGATACATAAAGAGGCAGTTCATATACAGAAACAAGGAAACAGTGCTGCAGCTCTACACATCAATAGTTAGACCTCATCTTGAATATGCAGTACAGTTTTGGTCACCAACACTAAGAAAAGACATAAATAGATTAGAAGGAGTACAAGCAAGAGCCAAAAAGTTAATTCCATCTATCTGGCAAAAAGGTTACCGAAGACGACTAGAGACCCTGGACATGTATGGCTTAGAAACACGACGATTGCGAGGCAATTAATAGAAACATTAAAAATACTGAAAGGCATAACAAAAGCAGACAGTAACCTATTTACATTAAACGAAAACCAGACAAGAAATAATGGATGGAAACTAGAACTAAAGAGATGCAACACATCGCATTGCAAGAAGTTGCAAACAGCAACAGTGTGGAAGAGTTTAAAGGAAAGATAAACAAAATCATTAGGACACTGTGAATGCACAGTAAACCCTGCTCCTACAGATAAATGAGCACACGATATCTCCTCTGATGGACTAACAAATCTTTGAGATATCCAAATCCATGTAACTCCTTGTAACCTGCTATTTGGTATATGAAAAAATACCTGGTACAAGTCCATGAATAAATTTCATATCTATGTTTATTGATATATACTAAAAAGATAATTAGTAGATTTAAACATAATATTCAGTGAATAACAATAAATATGGATGATTAAATTATCTATTAAATATATACTATTTCAGAAAAGTCTATTTTGAAATTTAATTTCATTATGCAATAAGAATGATTATACAATTCAGGAATAACTCACAAATAATCTAATAAAAAAGATGAATAAAATCGATGATTTTAAGATGTTTATCGCTCATTCCATAAACCAGAATGACCCTTAGCGTTATAGAGAATCCTTTTATATCATCATAATTTCTGTCCTTGCGTAATTATCGCTCTATATCCGACCGTAACCCGAAGCTGCGTCGCCAGTAAAATGATTTGATCACTCAGGCAGCTGCTTCAAATAATTGACCACAAATTTCTCTTGATACTCTGGACTTAATTATAGAAGATTTCTTTACGTTCTTCGATATTGGCCCGCATTTCCGCTGCTCCGAGATTTCTGAGAGAGAGAGAGAGAGAAGAGAGAGAGAGAGAGAGAGAGATTAACATTCAGTCATTATCAATAAAATTCACTGAACTGAGGATTTTTATAAAGGTCAGTTATATCTTATATGAAAACTGAGAGTTTACAATCGTTATGCAAATGTCATTCCGACTTAAAAAAAATGAGATGATAAAAGGCAATCCATGAAAGAAGAATAGAAAACAAAAGACTCAGTGAAACATAAAATCCCACACATTTCCTGAGTTGAAAATCTAAAAGGTCTTTGGCATCTACAGAAATATCAGAGGCAAGAGACCACAGAAAGTCACTAAACGGACTGTTATTGCAGGACCTGCGTGTAATTACACTGTAAGTAGAGGTACGATCTTTATTGCCCCGTGAATTTACGTCATATAATGCAAAGAGCTGTTCTCCAACTACCTCTAATTAATGGGACTGTATCTGTGATTTGTAGCATAAATACTCCCCAGTAGGGCGTATTGTTTTGAGGCGAGTCCTCTCTCTATCTCTATCTCTCTCTCTCTCTCTCTCTCTCTCTCTCTCTCTCTCTCTCTCTCTCTTCTGTCTGTTAATAGGTAGCTCATTAATCTCTCTCTCTCTCTCTCTCTCTCTCTCTCTCTCTCTCTCTCTCTCTCTCTGGTCATTTCTTGCGTGTTAATAGAGCTCAGTATTCTAGAAAGCAAGAGAGATGATTATAACGACTGATAACCATACGACACAAAAACTGGAGTCAATAATCCTTGGTTGTCGAAAGAGCTTCCGGGGACTTAGAACAAGGGAATGTGGAACGGTTCCAGAAATTACAGTCACCGAGTTAATCGCCTGTCTGGGGGAAACTCTCTAACTACAAACTTCCAATAAGTCTGGAAACTGAAGTTTCTGAAAATAACGGAAGTTTGACTGAGGTTTTAGAATTTACCTTCCAAGTGTTACGCCATTTGTGTTATGCGAGTTATGTTTGTGAAACTGGCCGTATGTTAATCTTCTGTCAATAAAACCCATTATTCATTCATTCAGTGAATGTAATTGAATGAAAAATTTATGATTAATTATTCAGAATCAATCTACTATTTGAAAGAGAAAAATGTAATACATTTAGTAAAGACTTAATTACACTATCTAATTAACATGATCTTTAAAAATCTACACTAATTAATTCCCTAGATATAATTGATGGAATAAATAGTTCATTTACTATTTGGAGTCACTCTACAATTTGAAAGACTTAGATTATTTCTTTTAGTATAGATGTAATTATTTTACGTAATTATCCAAAATCTTAGTTGTATCTTGATGCTATAACAACTCGATATTTCTAACGTGGATGAATGTGTTTAAAACTTTGTTGAATTACTTTATGTTTGCTTCATGATAATTATATTTACAAATACCTTTTTATATTTGACTATGATACGTGTATTTTCTTTGTCATCAACTTTTGTTATCTTTAAGTTAATCTTAATGTTAATATAAAAAGTAAACATAAAAAATAAAACAATGACTTTGTCCAAAACGAGTTATTTTTAGATACCACAAGCATAAAAAAGCAAATACTTATAGCCTTAATTTTATCACGTTCAGCTGAAATTACAATTAAAATATTTACAGGTTTTTAGAAAAAGCTTTTTATTAGTAGTTTATCGTTTTATTTTGGGGTAATATAGTTATCATATTTAAGAAACTGTAATCTGTTTGTTTATAATGAACCCATTTCTACATCCAGGACTGAGTTTGGTATGAAATTTAACAAACATTATAACTGAAATGTATTTAATTCAGAATACATATTCTCAGTATGTAAGTATAGTATTCTTCAATAATAATAGTTGAAGACGAGTATTCAATGTCAGTTCATACACATTACGTATTCTGAAAAGATTCTCAGTAAATGAGGTGAAAAAGAAATACAAAACTTTCTTACTCTTTCCAATTTTCAATTTGTATTCGATTTACGTAGTTGTATATGTGCAGTAACCCTCGAGGACAATAATTTAAGACTAATATTCTTTCCAAGATAAAACATATTACGTATGCTAGAGTGAATCTTTTCCAATGGGATGGAAAAAGGAATAAAGCCACTTTGTTCTACTTCTGTTCTACTTGGGAGAAATATATATTGTCCATTCGTGCAGCGTTAAAAGAGCTTTAGTTTTCAATTTGCAGGGGAAGAATAATTGGGTCATTTCGAGGGAGTAGAAACCGTAAGTCTGATTAATTCATCTCCGTTATATTTTTCTGAGATGGGTTACCACGGCATTGGATGAAACTGAAAAGTACCTTTGTATGTCCCTCATTCACGGACCTGTTTGGGGAAACGTATCCACAATTATCAAACCTGTAGAAATATTCTTTTTAAAAATAAAGCTCTACAGAGACCTTTAGAGAATCTGTACGATACATACAGATTCTCCAAAGGTTTCTGTGTAATTGTTTTCTCTATTCTAAGATTCATGCTACTATGGACATCTTTTAACAAAACTTTAATTAAACCTTTTGCTAGAGTGCAGGAGAACTTTACCGTGGTCTCTTTGGACGTCAATGTAAAATATAAATGTAACGAATACTTTCCAAATATCTTGAGAGAGGCTATGTAATTTGTATTTAAACGATGACAAAACGACAAATATTATATGTTACTGATTCATGAAAATATATTTGTAATATACACCTAGAATGTGTGTTTAATCCTTTGTATGGTGAAGTGCTGGAAATTTGAGATAGATTTTCACTTTATCTTATACGGAGATACATAATAAGCGTTATAATCCCAACTAAGGCTCTGACCAGCAACTGGGATGAACATTTTTCCTTAAATGTTCAACTCCTTGGCTTTAAGCGTTGTTTTGTGTAGAATCGAGATCACTAAGGTATAGTGGATTCTTTTGTAAAGATGTTTGTTAGTTATGAAGATTTATAATATACAGCGTTAACTTATTTTTCCATAAGCGAAGAATGTCCAGTACTGGGGTGAAGTCCAACAAATAAGAATTCGTTATGCCACCAGAAGCAAATAGAACCTAGGTCACGTGACCATTTCTTAGGCAAGAGAATCATACTATATTCCTTTATGAGAATGAATTCATAACACTACACAGAGACAGACAAAGGATAATAATTCAGGAATACTTTCTGGTTCTGTCGCAATTATCAAAGCATTCCTATGATGCATTACACAAGCTTTTGGGGGGGGAAATAACACATGATATTGTTGTACGATTCTGGGAAGCAGATTAACCCATTAATTGTGATAACTGCACTTTGGGTATAACTAATTTGAAGCTTAGATGAAATCTTTGATGTTAACGGTGAACATCGAAGGCTGTTTGCGCTGCTGGATGCCAATTGTCTTAATAATATTCTAATTACATAAAATAGCATTTTGTCCAAATCAAGCCTCCTCACACAAAATTAATCGACTGTCTCTTTCGCATTCAAATAATTCGCTGTAATTACCCTTTACAAAAGGCGCGCTTATTATTCGCGAATAATGTGTTTGATCTCTATTGCAGCTTTGAAAAAAATAAATTAAAGAATCTTTTTCCCTCTAGTCTAAGCTCCATTTCTATCTATCACTGAGAGAAGAGGTGTACCAAACAAGAAAATAAACAATTCATTGGAAGTTTTTAATAAAGTCATGTCATTCATTTATAGCGAAAAGTCAGATAAATCCGAGTGTCATAGCAGCAAAGTATTTATAGCCTATATCTAGTTTCATAATTACAAAACAGTATTTTGCATAATAATAATGATAATAATAATCTACTTTTACTGAATTCCCTGCACATATTCGCCGTGGAGCAGCCAAGGCTAACCTCTTACGTAACTGGTCTTTCTATAAATGTTAAGGATTATATATCATCTGCGTAGGGTTTGCTGAAAAATTTCTTAGTATAAAAGTTTGTAAGAGAGAGAGAGAGAGAGAGAGAGAGAGAGAGAGAGAGAGAGAGAGAGAGAGAATCATTTCCTAAATGCCCACCCATTTGACAACAGAATATGCATAATTCATTGGCGTGATCAAAGGAAACCTCGTTTAGTTACCAAAAACATTCCGAGAGCAAATGATTAGTTTCCCTTGATATCTGGCGTTGCAACCGAAATACCATTATATTCTTCCTTGCAGTCTATAATTAGATCATGGTCTTGACTCAGTTCTTTAAAATAAAGGCGAATGGTTTATTGGCTAATTTGGAAAATATCGTGGATATAATGGACTAATGAATGAATTTAGGTTTTATAGTATGTCTGAAATAAAAGATAGTCATATTTTTGTTTATGAGCCGTCAGTAATACTATGTTATGTTTCACGTTTTTTTTAATTTGTAGCAATATTCACAAAAACTACTTTCACACACGTAAGTTACGTATATTTATATATATATATATATATATATATATATAATATATATATATATATATATATATATATATATATATATATATATATAGCAAAGTTAAACACTGTATCCGTGTTCTAATATGTTGTAGGAAGGGCCCACAAAAATTCGGAAAAAATTGAAAGTTTTTATTTAAGCTTTCGGAGAGTACATTCTCTCCCTCTTTCAGAAAGAGAAATAAAAGTTACATAAACTGAAAACAACGGTCAAGGTAAAAGAAATAACATACAAGCATATGGTTGTATCAGAATTAACTGCCCTACGGTGGTTTGCCAATCTTGTTTAACAACTTAGCTACACTAACTACATGCTTTGTCATAATTGCATTACAGAAAAGGTCCAGTTTAAAATTACTCTTATATATATTCATAGCGTCAACATTTTGGATTAAAATAGATTCTAAAAGTTTTCTTTTTTCAGTGTTATTAACAACCTTTATGTTTTTCATTTTGTCTAGGTTAACCATAGATTTTTTACCTTTGTCTATGTTGATAAACAGGGCGTTGTTTTCATCACCTTTTCCTTAATGAGTCACGATGTTGTCTTTTTCTTCTGTCAAAATCAATCGTTTCACCTATATAAGTTTTATTACACTCTTGACAGGGAATTTCGTAAATGCATCTTTGTGTTTTTTCTACATTTTTAACATTATTTGTTTTAAGGTACTTTTTAACAGTGTTTGTATTCTTATATACTGTACTGTTTGTATTCTTTATTATGCTTGAAGATTTACTAACTCAACTGAATAACTTACACCAGTGTATTAAATTTAAAGTAGAAAATGAGAATAATAACAGGTTGCCTTTCTTAGACACTTTATTATGTCGTTCAGAAGATAATAGGATTAAATATGCAGTATATAGAAAACCGACCCATGCAGAGTCATATATCCATGCTTTTTCTTTCCATTCAGACGATGTCAAATAGGTGTTTTATCTAATATATTCTTGAGAGCGTATAAACTTTGTGATGTTGAATTTTTAGATACTGAAATCAATCATATCAAAAATGTTTTCACTGTACTTGGTTACAATACAAATTTTATTCAAAGGGCGCATTTTAAGGCACGTAGAATATATTATGTAGCAAGGGAGAAAAGGAGCTTCCTAGGTAATAATAATAGTGTTTTAGTCTTACCACAAACCAAGGCAAACCCTGGACTTTTAAACGAATATTTGAAATTTTGCAACATTGTCCCAGTATATAAGAATACAAACACTGTTAAAAAGTACCTTACAAATAATGTTAAAAATGTAGACAAAACACAAGGATGCATTTACGAAATTCCCTGTCAAGAGTGTAATAAAACTTATATAGGTGAAACGATTGATTTTGACAGAAGAAAAAGACAACATCGTGACTCATTAAGGCAAAGGTGATGAAAACAACGCCCTGTTTCAACATAGACAAAGTAAAAATCATATGGTTAACCTAGACAAATGAAAAACATAAAGGTTGTTAATAACACTGAAAAAGAAAAACTTTTAGAAAACAATCTATTTTAATCCAAAATGTTGACGCTATGAATATATATAATAAGATAATTTTAAACTGGACCTTTTCTGTAATGCAATTATGACAAAGCATGTAGTTAGTGTAGCTAAGTTGTTAAACAAGATTGGCAAACCACCGTAGGGCAGTTAATTCTGATACAACCATATGCTTGTATGTTATTTCTTTTACCTTGACCGTTGTTTTCAGTTTATGTAACTTTTATTTCTCTTTCTGAAAGAGGGAGAGAATGTACTCTCCGAAAGCTTAAATCAAAAACTTTCAATTTTTCCGAATTTTTGTGGGCTTCCTACAATATATATATATTATATATATATATATATATATATATATATATATATATATATATATATATATGCATGTATTATGTATGTTATGTATCAGAAAAAAAACGCCCTTTAAAGCTGATTGAAAAAAAATAAAAAAATAAAATAAATAAAAACGACGCATTTCCCTGAAATAAATGAGCTTATGGTGGTAGCCAAAATATCCGGATGAATTATTCGGCGTCAAGAGAATTCAATTCGAGGAATCAATCAAATCAGAAGCTTTTGTTTTTACTCATTCGGAGTAAATTCTCTATAAAACGCCCAATTGCTTCGACGAAGAGTTAAAGCGAAAGTGAAAGGAAGGAGAAAGGTTAGAATGGAGAAGTTAAGAGGTTTTACAAGAGTTCATTTTTCTATGCTTTTGCCTCAAAGACCGGATTCAGACGGCTGTGAATTTAGCTGATGATGAAAAATTTAAATTTCGATTATTTTATTTTGAAGGATTTCAGTTGTGAATTATAGGTTAAATTTCAGTTAATGAAGCAATTATTGAGATTATTAATGAATTTAAGCTGACTGGCAAGTCTTTCCCACTACAAGTGATAACGAAATTCTTCATTAGTTTCTTTAACATCGGCAGAATGCCAATAAACTGACATGCCCACTCAGGCTGAATTGACAAACACGACACCCTTGGAATGAGATCTGATTCCCAGGTCACAGGTGAAGATTAGGAGAAGTAAGCCTTTGACGATCTTGTACTTACGTATATATACGTCTGACATGTGTGTGGTTTTCCATTACTTGGTTCCTTGAATTAGAAGGCAGACGAGCCTCTGAAAGCTTCAGGATAAGGAATATCTTCTTTGGAACCTTCCACATCACTGAGGTCATCTATGGAAGTATATTGATGAAGAAATTTAACAGAGTGATTTTTTGTGATCAAGGAGTAAAAGTTTAACCTGCATCTGATTAATCAATGAATTCTCTGAAGGGAATAATATTGTTTACGTGACCGAAAAAATAAAAAATAAACACCAAATTCACGAAAGTATCCAAATGTTCCAACAAAGATCAAAAGCAAGGAAGCAAAAAGTGCCAAAAAGGTTTATTATTATACTCATATTTGCCTTTATAGCGAGACCTTCCAATGTCTATATATTTCATTCAGAAGTGTATTTCCTCTCTCTCTGAACTATATCCCTCACTCATTCGCAGAATTGCTCTTGCTCCACTAATTCTGTTTTCATTTCCCTTCTTCGCTTTTTCTTCTATATTTATGTCGGCTTTCATCTGCATCCCTTTGCTTTACTTACCGTTTTCTTCTCTGTTTTTTTTTATTTTTTTATTTTTTTTTATAGGAGCTAACATGGAAAGCTGTGTAAGACCCGACTCTTTGATTTTTTGCAGATGGTCATATTTTAAAAACAGCTTTCTTTTCCACAATGTTTGTGGCTGTAAACTTCGATTCTTTTGTCGTAATGTTTTAGTCACTATAAAAATGTTAAAACATTTTCTTTTTAATTCTAGGATAACGTAACCACAGTTCACAGAAAATAAAAAAAAAATTCCCACAATAGAAGGACAAATCCTTCTGAATCTGAAAACCGGATTCTTCTATTAAGGACAGTGTTCACAAAGGGTCCAAATAACATAAGATGCAGAATGAACCGGGGAGGCTCAATGGAACATCTCTCATTCTATGCTGGAGAAAGGTTCTAAGATACGTAATAGACAACGCCTTCTTTCTTTCAGAAATCATTAGACCTAAAGGGGAACTTGTAAAGCCTAACTGGATCTAATCACTCACAGCGTGAACCTCTAGGCTTAATTTAGTCATTCTGGGAAAACTGAAAAGAGTGACGAGCACCTGTGATCAAATTGGGATCAAGTCACCTCCTTCGAAGGTACTAATTCCATGTTTCGCAGAATTTCTGGATTTTTCTTCAAGTTTCTTACCGGATGGGCGTCTTTGATGCGCCGAAAGGTTCATTACGCTTGTTTCCTTAAACCAAAAAACAACTTGCGTCTTGTATAAGTTAATTTATCAGGAATAATGGACGAGTAGATACGGGTAAATATATACTTGGAAATTGTGGCGATGCAGATGAATTACAGACTTTATAACGGTAGCTTATAATGTCACAGAGTTTAATTATCTATAGGCTGTCTATAAGCTTGGTAAGGATGCTTAAATTGCGCAAAAATTTGGGACATGATTACCTAATAGCCTATGAACGTCGTATTACCATATTCTATATATGTTCATCCTGAAAGATCAAGCCCTTTTTGTTTCTTTTGTAAAAGTGTAATTAAAAGATTGAAAAGGTTAATATTTTTCTTATAATGACAACTAAAATAATTTGGCGCCACAGTGTTTCATATGATTTCATCAAGTTGAGTTTGAGAACAGTACGTTTCGCTTGCAAAGATAATATCCTTCTCTAATAAATTTAGTAATACATTTACCCAACATCAGTTTCATTAGGGGACATTGTCTCTACATATTATCTTAAACAGGAGCTGTCAATTTACATCCATTTTTGGGTGAAAGGTTATATCGTGGAATGAAGTTTCAGAACAAGAGACAAATCTTCCCATTAACGTTTTAATGAGGCTCCAAAACGTCAAATTATTTTCGAGTAGCAGGTCGACTGAAATGAAACAAAGATGTCTGAAATGAATATTAAGAGCAAAATATTAAATTTTGGTGAAGTGGGATGCGAGATTTGAATTTAATTACTCTTTTCGTGAAAATGAATAAGTCCCTGGCTACCAGCTTCATTATCACAGATGGGATTGAATCAAGTTGGAAAGAGAGAGAGAGAGAGAGAGAGAGAGAGAGAGAGAGAGAGAGAGAGAGAGAGAGAGAGAGGTTGCAGGAAGTAAGCAAATTTGAATTATCTCGAGACAGACCTCTCAGACTGCCTGCGTTGTGTTGTAATGTATACCAGTGATATACATTACAGTCTATTTCAAAATAGCCTGTATCAGCAGCTATTACATATTTGGAAATATTCATTTCCTGTATTATGGTAATGAGCTTAAAATGCCTATGCTACTTGGAGGCTTTACATAGTGAAACTTTATAAACCTATCATCATATAACTACAAAAATGAGAGGAAAAGTATCTCCATAGTTGAACAGTTATGCTTTAGATTCCCACTCACAAAAACACTAGTATTACGCGAGAGAGGGCTCAACTTTTAACACCAGTATATGTGTTGTTGTTTTAGCTTTCCAACGTGAATCACAACCTTTAATATTAAGCCCATGTGAGAATTTACATTCACAGAACAAACAAATATCATTTTATCTATTTATATTTCATGACAGGTTTTCGCACGCCGGATATTTTCCGATAAAAATAGAAGTAAAAAATTTGAATATATTTCCTCCCTCTGCTGTTGTATAAAAGACATGTAATCTTTCATTAATATGTGACATCACCTTTAATAAAGGCCTATCATTCTGTATTTCTATTCTCAACCAGACTTGCAACTCCGGTATGGAAGAAGCCTCCAATTGAAGTTGGAGGGTCCTCAGCATATGAGGAGATGAACTGAACTGGAATCAAACAAACTTTCAACTTTGACTTCCAGTTATCTGCAGAAACACTCTGTTTTTGGAATTCTCTCTCTCTCTCTCTCTCTCTCTCTCTCTCTCTCTCTCTCTCTGTACCCTGTTCAGTTTTTCACGCTCTATCTCTCTTTTCCAACGCCGTCCTACAATGCGCTTTTTATTTCACACAATGATTATTGAGCTGAGTCATTTCAGTTATTTATAAGATTACCTCTCTCTCTCTCTCTCTCTCTCTCTCTCTCTCTCTCTCTCTCTCTCTCTCTCTCTCGATATATATAGTATATATATATTATATATAATATATATATATATATATATATATATATATATATATATATATATAGTATATATATATATATATATATATATATATATATATATATATATATATATATATATATAGATATATATAGATATATATAGCTATATATAGATATATATAGTAGTATATATATATATATATATATATATATATATATATATATATCATATATATACTATATATATATATATATATATATATATATATATATATATATATATATATTATATATATATATATAGCTATATATATACTATATATATCTATATATATATATATATAAGATATATATATATATATATATAATATATATATATATAATAATATATATATATAGATATATATATATTTATATATATATATATGTGTGTGTGTGTGTGTGTGTATGTATGTCTGTAATCGTGTTAGTATACGTGCCTTTGTGCAAGCACTCTTCGTTTCTCATTAGGCAAGAAAGCTGAAACTCCAATAAGTGCCAAAAACGAGAGTAATAGCGGCACTTTTCCTGAGATGTAAATGAAGCTGTTTTGAATATTATCTGGAACAGGGCGCTCTCTTTGTGCACAACTTATTTATATTAGAAAATACAAATGTCCCGGAGGAGACATTAATCTCTTACTATGGCCAAGGAACGCAAGGAGCTTTTCACTGGAAGAAATTTTCTTATTGTATTTATTAAGTTACTGAAGATGAGAATAGTGGAAAATTAGTGATATTTGTTTTTAACTACCGTAGCGGGCTAGTGCCGTCAGTGCGTCTCACGTGGTGCACTGTAGGCGTGTTAAAGGGTGTTCCTTAGTTCCCCAGCTGCAACCCACTTTCATCTATTTTTTTACTTTGCCTCGATTTACGCTTCCTTAATTCATCTCTGGCCCATAATCACTGTTAATGACAGAAAATATAACAAATGTACATGTTTTTATGCAAATTATAATTATAGTATATGACAAAACTCTCATTTCTTCTTTTGAAAAACTTCCAGAATCAAAAGTGAAAAACCTCTGAAATGCGATAAATAAATTGAGTAAAACCTGCAAAGTGTTTAAAAATCAGAAATCAGCACTTTGAAAAAACAGAATATATTCGAGCATCGTTTCCAAGACATTCGTCTTAAGAATGAAATTTTAAAAGCGCGTTAATCTCCAGATTATGTTTTATATATCTTTAACATGTTTGACAAAGCTTACTAAGTGCTTTAATAATAATATTAATGATAATAATAATAATAATAATAATAATAATAATAATAATAATAATAATAATAATAATAATAATAAACCAAACAAAAACTTCTTTCAGTATTCTTCAGAAGATTGAAAAAGAAACCCACAAAATCACTTTGTAACTTGTTTACTTCTAAGTATTACATTTAATTTTACTCAGATCTAAGCCCCAACCTCCTTGCAGTAAGTAACAATAAGGATCAATGACCCTCAGTGTAGAAGAAAAGTAAAAGGGTTGATGATTTAGAGGGATTGATCGCCATAATGAAGAGGGCTAATTAATCTTTGCCGTAATTACAAAAACGAATGGGGGAAGGATTAACTGTCCGCAGAAACGGAGGCAGAATAAAAGATATAGAGAGGTTAATGATAGTGAGGGGCTTCTTACGGAGATCATGAATTTTATTTTCGATGTGGATCGTTATACTTGTTACGTGTTCGCGTAACTGAGAGTATGTGAATCGTTTCCGAAGAAAGTTTTCTCTCTCTCTCTCTCTCTCTCTCTCTCTCTCTCTCTCTCTCTCTCAGCTACGGGCCCCCTGATGACATCGCTCGCGACGTCACAGGTATTGCCCAATGAAAAGTGAGGTACCCGTTTCTTCAAGCCAACCGAATGCATTAAATATCGTGAATACATCTGACACAGAACACATCAGTTACGTAATTTCGTGCACAGGCGCGTTACGTAACTCTCGTCAATTTAAACCTTTAATTTTGACAAGTATGGCTTCTAAGAGACCCCTTTCGCCCGGTAATCCCAGGGAGGACCCGCCCTTGGAGGACGAGCAAGGCTCGCCACAGTAGGAAGAAGAAGAAGAAGAACAGAAGAAGATTGTACCACCGATTTCGACAGATAACAACCAGCTCCCTACGACATCGGCACCAAATACGGCGAGTTTTGCAGAATTTCCGGCACTTCCCAAGTTCAAAGCTGTTGTTATCGAGGGCCAGACTTCATATGCTGCAGTCAGGGCCCTCGAGAAAAAATATCCTGATGCAAACCTCACAGCTAGACCAAACTAAGGGGGGAGTTTATAATTACTCCCAAGGACCAGAAAAGCTGTGGAAACTACTCAAGAAGGACAAACCTATGCCTGCTACTTGATCCTGCTTCAAAAATCAACAAGGGGATGATTTGCAAAGTCCCCAAATATATCACGATCGATAGAGTTCTCGAGGTTCCCAACATCATGGAAGCCAAGAGATGTACTGCCAAAGATGGACAGGGAGACTCAAGATCGAAGCTACTTTCAAGGGCCAAATTCCGGCCAGGGTCAGCCTTGGAATTCTAGGCACATATGAGACCGAAGCCTTTATACCAGAGCCTCGGAGATGCTTCGCAAGTGTCAGAGGTTTGGACATCACAAAAACGAATGTAAAGCAGAAAAACACACTGTGGAGTGTGTAGTGCAAAACATGAAACAGAAGTGTGTTTGAAAAAATACAAGGAAAAGGGCCACACAGTTGCCCGATGCCCTAACTGCAGCCAGCAACATCATGCTTGGTTTAAGGGATGCCCAGTCAGACTGCAGAGGATTTGGAAGGCGAAGGCAGTTCCTCCTCCACCTGCAAGACCTTCGGCAACCATCACCGACCAGGAAAACCTCCCAGCAACCCAGGTTCGATCCTAGAACGAACCTACCTCCTGTACCACAAACCACCCAACCTTCCTCCCAACCTCCTCAATCCCGGCACTACAACCCCACCCTCTCATCCTCTCCGTATCGCCAAACTCCCGCCCCTTTACCTCCTCCCCCTACCCCCTACTCCCCCAACCCCTCAGGTTACCCCCCCTAACCTCTGCATCGCCGAAGACGTCGATTCCTGCTCGTGCCGAAGCAGGAACCCAGACAGAAGACGCAGTTGAATAAGAAATGCAGATCGAGACACCGACTGTAGCTCCTGTTTTGTATAAAGAAGCATGAACACAAACAGAGGAGTTTGTAGCTAAGGATAACAGCGAAACTCAGACCTGCATACAAGAATAAACTAAGAACGCAAACGTCGGAAACGAATACTTCCTCGTAGAGAATATCAAATCAGAAAGTTCCTGCTGACCTACGAGGAGTTTGAGGCATTTTAAATAGAGCCATCTTTAACAATGACAGTGGCAGTGGTCATCAGCTGTTCTCTGAGCTCGTCCACGCTCTGTTGGACCTAGAGATCAGTCTCCCAGATACCTCCTGTTAGAAGATTTTAGATACAGATCTCAAACCATAAAGATCGCCGCTACATGAAAAGTGGTGTTTATAGCATTAACTGCTTTTTCTTTTTTTTTACTAAACAATCCTCCTTTCCCCCTCCGTTTTTCGGCCGCCTCACGTCTAACGACCGAATATTTCAACTGTCACTCTAACTACCGCTTAAGCTGTCGCTTATTTTTTGTTATCCTGTTTCTAAAAACTGATAATATTTCGTTTTTCCTTCGTCGTTCCCTATTGCTCAACGATCGGCGATATCTGCTTTTTTCATTATCGTAAAGTGAAATATGGTACTTGAACTCCATAGAGTTGCGCTTTTTTTTTCCGTTTTTCTACGACTATAAATTTTTCGATTTCCTTACTGGCTATCTCTGACTCGCCAGGACTCGCTACTATCGATCTTTATCTTCTACTAATGGGTACCTTAGGGTTTAAAGGGTTTGTAACCTTGCCTATTCACTTTTCCTTTCACCTTTGAATCCATACCATTCCGCCTGCACATTCCATAGAAATCATAAATAAAAAGATCGCCTCATATCCTTAAATCACCAATGCACCTAAAAATAATTCAAATGACCTACGGGCTGCTACATTAGCTAAAGCCCCTGCTGGCATAAAGCCAGCTTAATACTCCAACAACAACAACTGACACAGACCATTGCACTCGCGATCCCGTCCCGAATATGGCCAAACGAGGTGGCCGCCGAAACATGTAGACGCCTTTTAAAAACCAGGGAAAAGAAGAAATAACAAGAAACTACCAGATAGACCTCTGACGACTACGGCCTGTTCCCGACCTACGAAGCGCACCTGTATACCTGTTGACGACCCCAGCCTGTCCCTGATAACCAGTTTGCTTTTGATAACACCAGCCCGCCCGAAATTTCCGTTGACGACCTATAGCACAATGAACATTGGACAACTGCTTTATAATACCAGCGTGCCTGAAAGGCAAATCATAAGGAGAATTGAAAGAATATTGTACAAAATCAATTCGGTGAATTCTGCCATTGTTTTTAATAAAATAATAATTATAATAATAATAATAATAAGAAGAAGAAGAAGAAGGAGAAGGAGAAGAAGAAGAAGAAAAACATAATATTCACGCAAACGTCCACTTTACCTTTTATTTGTCTGACACCAAATCACAAAATTCATTTCATTTCTCAAAGGAAAACAAAAGCACCTTTAGAAAAAAAAAAAAAAAAAAAAAAACAAAAAAAAAAAAAAAAAAAACTTTGAATTCTCGAGCCTTAATCCGTTCAGTGTCCTCGTCCAGAAAACGGAAAAAGGTTGAAGCCAAGGTAGAAGCTTTACATCAACGGAAAATGGGCTTAACAGATCACCGCAACTCTCTCTCTCTCTCTCTCTCTCTCTCTCTCTCTCTCTCTCTCTCTCCTGAATACCTAATCGGGAGTTTAACCCAGGTCGTGTTCAGGCCAGTGACAAATCGTTTTATTTTTATTATTTTTTTTTCCTTACGAACCAGACGAAGGAAGTTTGGTAGACATCAGATTCGGAGAGAACAGTTTTGGACTTAAGGTGATTTTTCTCTTGACAAAGTTTGTGTGTGTGTTTTGTGTTGTGTTGTTTTCGTGTTTCAGCGTTGTGGATCGCCCACTGTCTTTTCTATCTGAGTTTATCAATGAATAACCATCATGTTTCAGTGTAAATGATTATAAAAAAATATACTTTGTCTCATTGAATGTTATATCATAGCCTCATTGAATGTTATATCATAGCTGGGTCAGATGTGCTATGAATCATTTATGATCTTATTAGTGTATTCTATTGTTTTCTGATGATGAACCTTAGAAAATTATCAAGTTTATTTATTGAGAGGATGAAACCGGAACCGAATGCCGACTTTAATTAATTCAATAGCTAGAGAGGGAGAACATTAAGACTAAAAGCTACAGTTTATTGTTTAATAAAATTATATATACTTCATATTTCAATGAATGAGTACTCTGTGATATCCTCTTACCATTAAGAATAATTAATTGCCTATTTCTACTGTGAGTATCTGTTTATGTAAAGCGAAAATTTTTACATGAAAATTTGGTGATATACTTTAAGCTAGGTATATTCATTGTAATAAAAAAACGGGATGGTGAATAGTCAGTTTCTCTATATATCCAAAGTCATTGGATATTTCCGTTCATTGTCGAAATACATGGTGTAATTAAAGACGTGTTTCCTAACAAACTGAAAATACTCTCTCTCTCTCTCTCTCTCTCTCTCTCTCTCTCTCTCTCTCTCTCTCTCTCTCTCTCTCTCTCTCTCTCTCTCTTATAATCACATTAGGGTTTAAGAGGATTTGTCACGCGTGTCTCGTCAGCGGTTCTTACCAGTCATAATTATTCAGAGATTTATATATTTTGACTCAGTAACCAGAGGTTCATAAATTCCCAACCTAAAATATTATGCTCGATGAGCGATGACATAACACGGCCAATCATGACCTAGATTGTTTTTTCTTAGTTCAAGTGAATTAACTCTTATTATGTTTATGGGGCTGAATGATAAAAATGAAATATAATTGAATATTACGACAAGCACTGAGGTTTCTATTTTAAAAGTGGAAGTTTCGAGAAAAATTGTTGAAAGTAGTTAATAGAATAGGAAATTTTAGATAGCTTAGGTTTTTTTAGTTGAAGGAAAAATATTTGATAAATAGTAGATAGACAGCATGATTATTTTTTATTTGATATATAATATAGATATATATATAGATATACTATATATAGTATATACATATATAAGTATTAGATATATATATAAGATATATATATATATAATATAGATATATATATATGATATACTAGGTATATAGTATATATATATATATATATATATACATATATAGATATATATATATATATATATATATATATATATATATATGTATGTGTGTGTATTATATATATATATATATTATATCTATATTAATTATATATATTATTATATATATATTTAGTTATATATATATATATATAATATATATATTATATATAGTCTATATATCTATATATATATATAATATATATATATTTATATAGAGATATATATATATATATATATACTATATATATTATACATATGTATATATATATATATATATATATATATATATATATATATATATATATATATATTATATATATAGACTATATATAATATATATATATATAATATTATATATATATATATATATATATATATATATATATATATATATATATGTCTATATATATATAGATATATAATTATATATATATCTATATATATATATATATATATATACTTATATATATACATATATATATATATATATATACTATATATATATATATATATATATATATATATATATATATATATATATATATTATATATATATCTATATATCTCTCTCTCTATCCTCTTCTCTCTCTCTCTCTCTCTCTCTCTCTCTATATATATATATATATATATATATATATATATATACTAGTTATATTTATATATAACTATATATATATATATATATAAATAACTTGATCACGAAGTATATAAAACGTGATGCTATGTATAAATAAAGTAAAGTTTTTTTGCCACGAAGGAAAAAAATGAAAAGCGAGATAGCCAAGTACTTTCGGTCCTGTTTGGACCCTTTACTGAGGCAAAACTCAGTAAAGGGTCCGAACAGGACCAGAAAGTACTTGGTTATCTGGATTTTTCATTTTTTCCTTTGTGGCAACAAAAACTTATTCTATATCATATATATACATATATATATATATATATATATATATATATATACTATATATATATATATATATATATATATAATATATATATACATACATATACATATATATATTATATATATATATATATATATATATTATATATATATATATATATATTTATATATACTATATATATATATATATATATATATATATATATATATATATATATATATATATATATATATATACATACATATATATATATATATATATATATATATATATATATATATATATATATATACTATATATATATATATATATATATAATATATATATATATATATATATATATATATATATATATATATATATATATATATATATATATATATATACATACATACAAGATGTTATTTAAAAACTGGTTATATCTTAATATAATTGTATCGCAGTTTGTTTAGTCCTTATAAAGATAAAAGCTAATAATAATAATAATAATAATAATAATAATAATAATAATAATAATAATAATAATAATAATAATACTTTGTACCCATGATGTCAAGCGAGTGACCATGTAATTCAAACTATTTGGCCTCATTTACCCTGAAATGAAATCAGGCTGCCATTAATGAATCATTAACCTTTAATGATTAATGCTACTATAGAATGGCCTTCCTAATTATTCAGTTGTAATGAGAGAGGTCAATTTGGTAGGTGAAATCAATTCTTATGAAAAGTAGTAAATATCTTTCAACAGACTAATGGAACATGTAAAGGGCTATAACTTTTAGTTCTGGTAATTTTACAATGATATTCAGCCTAAAGTAAATAATCAAATAATTCATATTCCCTCACATATCTTTCCGAAGACTTTTGTCAAACCGCGACTGAAAACCTTATCCCGTCTATTCAGCTTCCTAAGATGCTTGTTATCTCACTTTGGAGACGTCGAAAGGTAATGATTTGCTTTCTTCAATATTTTTTCAACTTATCTCTGCATGTAAAAATAGATTTAAGTTTAGCAATTTGGAAGGAATGATGGTTATGTCTTGGAACGAATTATGAAAGAATGCTAAGAATATTATTTTGTCAAAATCTTTCAAGGTCCACTGAAAAATCATTGAATGTATCCTCCCCAGCTAAAAAAAAAGGAAGTAAAAAAAAAGAAATCAAATATTCTGCAAAGACAATATTCCAGGTCGAATATTACTGATCACACGCACTAATCTTGGGTACGTCAAAAAATCGTGAATGATTTCCCGCTCTCACCGCGAACTTTGACCCTGGCAGGCTCTGTGTCCGAATGCATATTTGATGGCTTCCTGGCCGGGATCGACAGCTTCCACTGACAGATTCATAAAATCCTGTCTAAATGATGGTCGTGCTGAATACTAATGTAAAATTAATAGAAATTCTAAGAATGCAGTTAGTAAATGTGTGTGGACTGAAGTCATGATAAGGTAGGAATTTCTCCAGAATCTATTGGAAATTATTCCACATAAAAAATCATGTGTGTTTTTGTTGAACATGAAAGAAGGAAGTTAGTATTAAATATGTACATCATAACGATGTACATATTACTCTCATTCTGTATATTACTCTCATTCTCTCTCTCTCTCTCTCTCTCTCTCTCTCTCTCTCTCTCTCCCTTCTTACCTCCTACCTCCCTTCTTACCTCCTACCTCCCTCTTTCAAATTATCTCCACTCCTCCCTCCCCATCTCTCTCTCTCTCTCTCTCTCTCTCTCTTCTCTCTCTCTCTCTTTCCTATCCAGCCCCGAAGCCAGTTACCTTTGAGGCTTCGAGAGAACCTCGTTATCCCAAAGGCCAAACGTTGGACTGTCCACGTCGGTCTAGTGCAGGGGGAAACCTCGATTCTGAATTTTGTCATTTGTATATATTCCCAAATATTCAAGAGCTGCTACCTCGGACCGACGTAGTATTTCTGAACAGTAGGTAATTCGAGTGAGTATATTAGAGTATATTTAGTAAGTAAAAAAGTCAAATATTCATTTTCTTAAAGATTGCTTCAATCTTTTGCAGAGAAGTTGAATAAAAGTTGGTTATAATAAATTGCTTTTCGTCTATAAAATTGGAGAATAAATTAAGAAATTTGTAAAGCAACACTCAACAAACGGACGGTATATGTTATTATAGATTCATTTGGCCTTATGCCAGCACGGGTTCATGCTCCTTGATCAGCCAGCAACGGCGATTACCTCTTTAGAGATTATGTTCACAGATGGATTTATTTTGGTTTTAAATCGGCCGATACATATTATGTCTTTTGAATACGTTAGATAGAATTTGTGATAAGAAACGGAATAATTATCGTTTTAAAACGTATGTCAGAATTTATTATGAGAAGTTGAATACTTATATTATTAAAAACGTTTGATTCAAATTGTGATCAGAAAGATAATAATTTTGCCTTTTTAAAAACATTCAACAGAAATGGAATTCATTTCTAACTATTTTGTCAGTTAATCTCGAAAATAACCCCTACCCCCACTAAACAAACCCTCCCCCCCACCCCCCCCAAAAAAAAGCTAACAACTTTTCACATCGTAAATTGGAGCAAATTATTATATATCTCTCGCTCGCATACAAAACATCCTTTGGCTGAATCAAGCACGAGGGAATTTTTCGCTCAAGCAACTTCGCTTGCAAGTGTAGCCGGCAAGCAATCAGACAGCTAACGAGTGGTGATGAAGTTTGAGGACAATAACTTCACACTTCATTTATTCTTGTTAGGCTTATTATCACGTTCTGAGAATTATATGAGGCTAAAATGAGGTTCTTGTTTCCACAAGACGTGACCAAAGTTGCGTTGCATTTCGGGGAAGTTCGTCGTTCAGTCAACGGATGGATATTATTCTTCTGCTTGGCTGCCTTAAAATAATGTGTTTAATGAATAATTTTTCTCAATGCAAACTCAGACTCTGTACCAAAGTGGCCTCATTTCTGTCGATGATTTATGACTGAAATGAGTTACGTTTTGATCATGATTTATAAAATGTTCTGAAAGAAAAAACCGGATTTCAGATGGTTCTTAACTTTAAGCTTTTAAGGAATCACTATTTGGTCAATAATAAGAATATATAGACAAAACTAATTGTCATCATTTTGCTCTAACAACCTTTGCTGTGATAAAAACATAAAAAGAAAATAAAAACAGCGGTAAATAAGAGTAATATCCTTGACATTTTCATGATTTTTCTGAATATGAAAACGAATCACTTCAAAAGGTCCAGTTGCATTATCATCAGTCCAATATGCCTTATTGGAACGCATCGCTCTCGTCGGCGTGAGAGGACGATTCCATTTTTCAAATGAAAAGAAACAAGGAAAGAAAAGAGAGAGAGAGAGAGAGAGAGAGAGAGAGAGAGAGAGAGAGAGAGAGAGAGAGGAGGGGGGGGGGGGGGCGGGGAGGTGGAAACAATTTTATCTCGAGTACGAAAAGTATAGGTAACAGAATCTTTATTCCAAGAAAAAATTGCATAGGTTAGGCAGGTAGAGGATTTGAGAGATGAATATTTCCTTTTCAGGCCTTCAATGGATATATTAAATCATTCCAAAATAAAACGGTTCTCTAATAATAATATACAAGATCACAATAGGCTCCTCTAACGAAAGAATGTGATACTGAACAAGTCCTCAGTATCAAAAAGTTAATTTTAAATTATTTCAAAGTAATTAAAAAAGAATAACTGGTATTCACCCTACCTGCTAATAAGTCGATTTATTTTGCAATACCTCATTAATTTTGATAGACAAAAGGCAGTACGGCAATCGGCAATCAATGGGCGGAAGACATTGGTTAATGGATCCTATGAAAGCAGAGAAAGCACTCAAAATTGGGAAAGCAGTTAATCGGCAATTACATGAAACCCACAAGAGGAGATAAACTGTTGACAACCCCTTCCTCTTGGTTCCCAAGAGCAAAAAAAGCAACTCTCGACCTCGGCCATTAATCTCCCCTCATCTCCCTCGATCTCCCTTTAGCAGACTGCTTCCCCTCTACGGTCTTTGGTTGTGCAGATTACTAACATTTTCAGTAACTATCTTTATGATATCTTCTGGTCAAATGGATTACATCAATAGATAAATAAATGAATAAACAAACAAATATATATATATATATATATATATATATATATATAATATATATATATATATATATATATATATATATATATATATATATATATATATATATATTTATATTATATATATATATATATATATATATAATATATATATATATCTATATATATATATATATATATATATATATATATATATATATATATATATATATATATAATATATATGTGTGTGTGTATTGCGCGTACAAAAATTGGTGTCGTATTGTTTTCTTTCTGAAATTCCAGATTTTGTCGCATGACAGTCGCTGGACGCCCAGGAACCCAGCGGCAAGATCAAAGGGATGAAAAATTTTAAACAATTCACTTCAGGCTCCGAAATATTTTTTCAGAGACTATTATATTTTCCCATAAAAAATATATTAAGTTAATTTGTATCCACTGGGAGTTTCTCTGCGAGTTTGCTTCACCAGAAGAAATAAAAAACCTTTTTTTTGCCAAGTAAAATGTACATTCATACGCACTATATATATATATATATATATATATATATAATATATATTATATATATATATATATATATATAATAACTCTATCATTATGGTTAAAATATGATGCAAGTATAAGTATAAAAAGTTTATAGTGAAGCGAGGAATGTAAGAAAAATGAGTGAGTGCAGGATTTCTCTCCTTTACTCTAAGGCGTCCTCAAGCAAACCAGCTTGATACTACTTGATAATATTACAAACTTGCATCTCAAAGGATGTTTCGCAATAGCTATTTCATTAATGTTAATAGATTCTGAAATATCTTTAATTTCTTCTTGTCAGTTAAGAGTGAAGAGCTCTGAAGTGGTGCATGGGACTCTACAGATTACCATAGCTGCTAAATATTTGGAACTTAATTACAGATACTTGAAGGCTCTGAAGTACCACTTCATTTGGAAGCAAGAAAAGCAAGTGAAGTTTCTTTTTCTCTCGTGATCATCCTCATTATATTTCATTATTTCGTAGACAAAGGATTCTTTCTTCAACCTCTGTAAAAGTTAAGTCTTTGAGTGGTACTGGACGTTTGAGATTATTAGTTAATTGAGAATTCTTTCATCTGAAACCTGGATAAGATATCAAGAGTGTTTGTCCTTGAGTGCAGGTGAATATCATTGGCTTAGCAATGGGATAATAATGAATACTTAGATTGTAAATAACAAATTATACAAGGTACTGGATTTTTAAGAGAGAGAGAGAGAGAGAGAGAGAGAGAGAGAGAGAGAGAGAGAGAGAGAGAGAGAATGTTTAATTTATGAATAGAATGAAGACACCTTGTTTCTTATAAATATACCCATATAGTCATATTCATGGCCCTGAACACTTATTCGCTGGCACAGACAACACTAATCGCAGTATTTCTATTATTTTCTAACTTTTTCCTTTAATTTTGATAAAGTTTATATTGCAACTATTAAAGGGAATAAAATGTCAGAGGCAAAAGACAATTGAAACTTACCTTGTTTAGCAATACTTTCGAATTCTCAAATCTAGGACACTGAAATCTGACCATCCCTTTCGATCGGTATGGCTGTTAAAATTACATAAACTAGATCTTGTCCAATTTAGGCTGAGTAACCAAGACACTATTGTAAACGTAAATGGAAATCCATAACCAAAAGCGATTTAAATGGATTTACTTTGGAACTCACGTATTATCATTACTCCAGTTGGAATGTGGACTCGATTCCCGGAATTAGGCGGTTCCTGTTATTCCCAACTTGCTGGATATTGCTTCTGTATGAGTAAGTTGGAAATCAAGTGGTAAATTGTAATGAGTGATGTTCATAGATTTGTTTCCTTCGTTTTTCTTAGTATTAATAATTTTGTCTAATTATATGTGTGTATATATATATATATATATATATATATTTTTTTATATATATTATATAATTATATATATATATATATATATATATTAATATACTATATATATAGATATATATATATATATATATATATATATATATATATATACATATATATATATATATATATATATATATATATATATATCTATATATATATATTACATGGGAAAACCTCCATGTATTTCATACGGTAAGCGTGGACACGAAACAGAAGGCAGACCCCCACACACAGGCTCTCTCTCTCTCTCTCTCCCGGCAATCACCCCACATCTCTCTCTCTCTCTCTCTCTCTCTCTCTCTATTCTATTCTAACAGGTAATGAAAATGAGAGAGTTGCATCATAACATAACGTTTATTTACAATAACTAAATTAAGTCGATTAACTAAGTAATCCAGTCTTACAGACTAATTTAAAAAAAAAACAACTCATTGTCAAGTCACCCAAAGGTCACACCTTTCCCTGGGAACTCTGTCCCACAGAAATCCAGAACCATCTGCCAAAGATACAGAACACATTCTGGTAAGTACACACACAAGTTTAAAGACAAAGTTAATAAAATGGAACATCTTACAAGATATCAAACAAAGCCACCCCTTTGGCTAAAGTAAAGGTAACACTTACCCATTCCCAACCGGACACTAAACACTATGCCAAAAAAAACTCCCCCGGCGAATGCCACGGCATCTTTGCCTATGACTCGAAAGCCCTCTGTCAAAATCCCTCTCATAGGCTTGGGTATGAACGCTTTTAACAGAAAGAGGCGCACACGCATACGAACACACAGTTCGCTAGCGCCTCACGGTTCTAGCTGCATCTAGTTTCACAAAGGCACTTTGGGAAGAGTTCATAAACTGTCGTACATTGACTTCCTGAACTAAGCATTTTTATCTCCACGCCATCCCCCCAGAAAACTCATTGATCAGCTACTCTCAGGTCGTTATCTCTGCACTGTCCTCCACATTCCACAGGTTACAGAGAATGCACGAACAATATTATTATTAATCAAAACCCTATGTCTTACAGATTGCTCGGCCTCGCACCTATATGCTAGCTCCCGCCTAGCAAAATTGCGTATACAATATAAAACATTGGCCGGCTTAAAACAAAACAAGTAAAACTGCACGTCTCTGCATTATAAAATAAAGAAAGTTATACGCTTTAATCTCCCAATAACACAAAACGCATTTTCTCCATATTTTCTGCATTAGGATTCTTGAATATCCCTCTTCGCTTGTCTGCAAGTAGCTGCACAGACAGCAACAGGCTATAGCAGGCTGTAGCAACTGTAGAAGACGGAATGCCTCCTCATCGTAGAAGACTCTCACGGCTTCTTGTAGATCCCCAAAAACACGCTGTAGAATTCTCTCGATCACCCACGTGGAAATACTTGTAATCACCATGGGCAACATGGCAGCAACCTCACGGCTGGTGGACGTCTTGCTGGTGTCGGTGAACTTTTGGGCGTTAGTATGTCAGTCAGGTCACTGGTCAATCTAAGAAAATTAACCCAAACATACTACTTCTATCAAACAATGATCTCAAAAAGGTCAGAAATACTAACTGAACGTCTCCCAATTAACTCCCTTAAATATGACTACTAAAATGAAAGTCATTATCGCAACTCTCTAAGAAAAAAAAACATCAAGTTCTCCAATTCAATTCTCCAAACTCGCACATCAGCACACACACACAACTCAGAAATCACAGCAACTCCACGGAATTCTGCACTCACACTTCGAACTCGAATGTGCTCACAAAAAAAAAAAGAAAAAATTCGCAATAAGCCCAAGAAAGAAAAGAATCACGTAACACCCAAACCCAAAAATATTCTCGCAAGTTCTGACAACCCACAAAATCAGCAAAAATCTCCAACTTTTAACAGCAAAAACCCCTCTACTGCTCAATAATTAATTACAATGAGACTTAATGTCAAACTCCCATTTCGTAAATAGCAACCCTCGAAAAATTACACCTCCCGGTAAAATCAAATCTCCCGTCCAAAAAAGAAATGTTATTTAAGCTCAATCCCCAAATCATATCTCTCATAGGAAAAAGAAAGAAAAATAATAAAAAAAAAATAATCACAAGTAGATTTCCCCAATCACAAAATACATAATACATGTATAATATGCATAACTCCCGCGTTTTCCCCAAGAAATGCTCCATGTAAAGTTATGGAATTTGCCAGAAAGCAAACTCTCATACATGCGCTTTCGTGAAATGCTATAGCTAACATTTCCAGATATTGCAAAAATTCTGATCTGTCACGATCAGAGGAAAAGAATCAGCACACGGCTCATCACATCGCTTGTCAGCAGAAAAATCACCTGCGGACGCATGCTCAAACAACAGCACAAAAATTGTCTAGTAAGACACATAAGTTTGGAAACTCATGATTCTCAAGAAAAAAGGTCTAACTGACACATTTCACAGAATTAACTCCAGGATATGACTAATGTGTTCAAAAATTTGTCTCGAAGACTTATTCTCTCAACATGACTTTTCCCAAATTATATTTCTCCAAGAATAACACACTTGTGAACATGAAAAATGCACACACATCTCCATATGACTCGTAATGCAGTAATGCCACTCGCCTCTAAATAGACACGAAATCAAAAAAGAGAACCACAGAAATCTTCTCTTTACTCGAAAAAAAACTCCATAACCACAAAAAAAAGGTCACCCGCCCAAGATTAATTCCAACTCCATTATGAGACATCATATCAATAATAACACCACTCCGGTTATAGAAATATTTCCTCCATTTGGTTAATAACCAACCCCCTTATATCATTCTCTTATTTCTCCAAAGCCACATGTCAGTAGAAAAAAAAAAAGGCACCACTCCAGGAATAGAGAATAATCACCTCTATTTCGGCAAATACAAAATATTTACCTCTATTTCCACAATAACTCCATGTGGAACAAAACAAGGCTCCAAATATATCTCTCCAAAAAAATGTGCACTCAAGGCATCTAACTCACACACTCCCAAATATTGCCCCATAATCTCCAAATATGTGTCTCCATTTGCAACAGAGATGGCTGCAAAAATAATTGAACTAAACATAGCTCATACCACATTGGCAAATATCAAAAATGGCCAAAAAATAATATCTCCCATATATTATATCTCAAATATAACTCCAAAATAATATATACCTCCAATTATCTCTCCAAAATAATATCATCAATTATATCTCAATTATAACTCCAATTCTCCAGAGAATAACTCAATGTAGTAGTCAAAAACTATAAAAACTCACTCCATTTAGCATAAACTGCTAAAAAGGGCAAAAAACTCGGCAAATAAAACTGTCTAGAAAAATTCTAGAAAAAACCACCAATGTGCCACAAGTCATTATAACAGAACTCCAAAATCACAGTGTCTAAGCAAAGACTTCTCCATATGCACTACGACATAAGCCACTAGAAAACTTAACCAAGTTTCCTATCTCTCACAAAGTTGTCACAAATACAACAAGGGTATTGTGCAAGAAAACTCACAATTTCTGGAACACAAATATCCAGAGAAAAAATGTAGTGCCATTACGTATGCATTCAAAACATGCAAGAAATTCTCCCATATATTACTCTATAGCATCAAATAGCTAAAACACGAACACGTTCTCTTAAATGACTCTAAGTCATGAACTGAGACAATATTCACACTAACTGGAGAGAAAAAACAAATTCAAATTCACCCATGGTAAAAAAAAACTTGTGTCAGCGATGGCTAACTTCCAAAAAAGGAGAAAAGAAAAATCAACGGCACCATTAACTATCTCCCGTAACTCACCAGATGTCAAGCAATTATCTGCTGAACTCATAAAAAAAAGAAAAAAAAACTAAAATAATGTGTTGTTAGTTCTTAATCAATAAAACACAAAAGATTTCACCTCCCTTGATAGCATTAAAAACACCCCACGTATTAGTACAAAAAAATCAGTATCAGAAATATCATTATCACAAAATCACCAAAAAAAATTGCTATCATCAAAATCATCAGTATCAGTACAAAAAATTATCACCAAAGTTAATGCTTGTCCATTCTCCAAAAATTCAGCAAAAAATTCAGCAAAATTCAGCAAAATTCCACACAACTCACCAAGATTCAGCCAGATTCATCAAGATTCAGCAAAACTCATCCCCGTGAATCACTGAAATATTCTCCAAAGTTACAAAAACTCAACAAATAATTAACACAAGACTTCTCCCATTAATTCATCGTAATAATTCTCCTTGAATAATTATCTGTAATAATTATTGACTAATCTCCCATGAAATATCTCAAATCTCTCGTAAACAATTCTCCCGTAATGATAATTATACTTAGGCAAACCTCCCGTGACACATCTCAAGTATAACAATTATTAATAATAACTCAATAATAAAACTCTCCACAGCAATAATTCTCTTGCAAAGGGTGAAATTCAAAATAGCATAACAGTATTGCTGAATCTTATGACATACAATTTCTCCAGCATGCAACACCATGACATAACACCATTGCCACACAACACAGATACAACACCAATCATCGGCATTTCAAAGTAATTTCTCCAACACAATAAAAAAAAATAATCTGTGTATCCCCCTTATATTTGTGTCTTTCAAGGCACAAAGAAACATATAACACATCCCGTGCATAGTTAACTACTTTTCCCCTCATTTTCGGAAAAGAAAAAAATCTCTTTATTTCCTTTTCTCTCTCATCCAAGGGAGAAAAAAAAAAATATCTTTTCTTAAAAAAAACTCTACGGGCATTTCACTTCATCAACTAATCAATCAGCTGATATCTTAGCATCCAATGTCAAGGCCAGACCCATCTCCAACACTAAGAAAAAAAAAAAAGGAAAAGGGGAAGTTCACACTGAGACAAAAAAATTTCTCCCCCCCTGAGAACAACCCCTCAGTCGAGCAGCAGAACAGCCCGAGGCATACACAAGTACCCATCTCGCAATACCCTCCCCTGCACTATCTCACGAGTGAGGCTAGTGGTACCTCCCATGCTACAATCCTCCCAAGGGATGCCCGTACACCCTCGCAATGCAAGGCGCCTCTCTGCAGAAATATGCTGAGCCCTTAAAATTGTGGCCGCTCTGTGTCACTAAGCCAAATCTGCTTATATAAGCACAGTTCCCATGCATAGAAAAATACACTCCTATGTTTTAAACAAAGACGAATGCATACGTCTATTACAAACACGTGCAAATAAAGAAAACACTTCACTATGGGGAAAGAAAAAATTGTTTTGACCTCTTGAACCAATCCCAAGAAACCCTGAAATATTTTAAACAAAAACCCACTCCTTTTTGATAAACAATAGTTTAACACTCACCACTCCATAATGGGAACAAAAGGAACTCGAAATTCTTCGTAAAAACGCGTAAATCTCGTCGGCACAATACAAACGCGACCGGTGAGATGACTCCTAGCAACTCACTTACAAACTAGACTGAGTTGCTTGTCTCACGACTCCCACCCATCTCGGTACGAGCAAATTTGATGACCCTAATAGAAAATCTTTCCTCATCCCCCCATCCCACGGACGGACATTTTCTCTACCCCTTTTATTTCCTAACTGGCCAACCATCTCTACATTGGCGTTCCTAGGCATAGAAAAAGAAAGAAGACTTTCTATATCCCCTTTTTAACCGCTGACACCACTATTACATGGGAAAACCTCCATGTATTTCATACGGTAAGCGTGGACACGAAACGGAAGGCAGACCCCCACCCCCACACAGGCTCTCTCTCTCTCTCTCACCCGGCAATCACCCCACATCTCTCTCTCTCTCTCCTCTCTCTCTCTCTATTCTAACAGGTAATGAAAATGAGAGAGTTGCATCATAAACATAACGTTTATTTACAATAACTAAATTAAGTCGATTAACTAAGTAATCCAGTCTTACAGACTAATTTAAAAACAACTCATTGTCAAGTCACCCAAAAGGTCACACCTTTCCCTGGGAACTCTGTCCCACAGAAATCCAGAACCATCTGCCAAAGATACAGAACACATTCTGGTAAGTACACACACAAGTTTAAAG
>NC_087200.1:208007950-208010450 GCF_015104395.2 Macrobrachium nipponense
TGAATGGAAGATTGTCTTTGTGGACAATCGTTCCATCACACCCATCGTTCATGCGCCGGAGCTTTCATTTACAAAATTTCTAAATGGTTAGCTGGCCTCCTTTCTCCTTTGTTTTTTTAGGCACTTTTTCTCCCAGTCACATCAAACATTCGGAAGACTTTTGTCACAAATTCAGAGAAGCACATATACCATCACAACATAAAACTTTTAAGCCTTGACGTAGACTCCCTATTCACAAAAGTACCAGTACAGGACGTTCTTCAGTTTTTAAGGGACAAAAATTATCCCCTATATTCGATCATTTCCCTTTGGCACTTGACAAAATAATAAAATTAGTTGAATTATGTGCATCTAATAACGTATTTTGCATTCGGGAATCATTCTACAAGCAAAATTCGGGCGTAGTATGGGTAGTCCTTTAAGTCCTATTTAGCCAATCTGTACATGGAATACTTTGAAACTACAGTAATAAATGCAATAAAAACCCAAAAACATGCTGTGGATGAGATACGTGGATGACATACTAACTTTTGGGATAATAATGGGGTAATTTTAATGAATTCCTCTCAAAATTAAACGCATTAGTGCCCAGCATCAAATTTAAAGTTGAATGGGAAACAGACAACAAAATTCCTTTTCTTGATGTTTTAATAATCAGAGACACGACAGAATACAAATTTACCATATACATAAAACCAAACGTTCTCACTTTCATATATTCACTACTTTAGCTATCATGACAATACTATCAAGATAGGTGTAGCTAGCAACATATTCTTAAGAGCCTTACGAATTTGTTCCCCAGATTTCCTGGAAAAAGAATTTGAACTAATCGCAAGCAACTTTCATCTCTTTAAAGTATCCTGACCATATAATTGAGAAAGCAATTCAAAAGCAAACGTAATTTTCTACCGACCCCCTAAAGACAAGACCAGAGCACACCCAACAATAAAATAAAAATTCCCCACCTGGAGACGATTAAGAGAGTAACTCACACCCTTGGGAAATCCAAACACTTTTGCATTTACCTACCCAAATACCTTAGCCAAATCCCTGATTAACGTCCAACAAAGACATCTCCCAAAGACTCTGGGGTATATGAGATCCCATGCCAGGACTGTGACCAATCTTACATCGGATTTACAGGTAATCACTTCCCCAGAGATAATACAACACAAACGGTCAGTTAGGTATGGACAACAGAACTCGGCTATTTTCAACCATATAAATGAACATAACCATAGAAATAAACTGGAATATGTCACGTGTAATTTATAGCAGCTACTGCCGGTACAAGAGTCAAATGATGGAATCGGTCTTAATAAACAAAAGAGAAGCAGGTAATGAACATCTCAAAAGGAATTGGATATCAGATATCGTCGACGCAGTGTTCATTCAACCAACGCTTAAGAAGATTAAGGAAGATTATCAGCGGGGGTGACCTAAATTGGCTTACTTGTGGACGAATCTCTTGGTATAAATACCACCTTTTCTGTAAACTTTTCTCATTCATATACCTGAAGAGAGAGAGCAGTCTCTGAAATATAGTACTTTTTCTCTCTACATTTTGTGTTTTTTTGGGCTCCTTTTATTAGATGGAATTCTGTTGTTACAGAACATTTTTACAGTCATATATATAGATATAGATATATATATATATATATATATATATATATATATATATATATATATATATATATAGTTATAGCAGGAGACAGAGGAAGGCGACGGCCAGTAGGACACATCAGCATGAAGGTGGACTATTAGAAACGTTGCAATTCATTATAATTTCTTTATTTCCTACGTTTCGTAATATCATTATTACATCTTCAGGGAATCTGTAAACAATAATAAAATTAAATTTAAAATTACTTAGAAATACTTTCAAAAAATACTCTAAAATTCAACATTTGTAAATTACAACACAATTAAAAAACATACAGAAACGAAAAAAAAAAAAAATAAAATAAAAAGACCAAAGACCGCTAACCAACCTTGTGCCGAGAAGGCAAGAGACAGAATGACAGAACAAATAAAAGTTAGCTCAGGTACAGTTGTGTGGAGGAGGTCTGGGTATTTAACTGGGGAACCAGTTGTTTAATAAATAATGACTCCAGCATAGGCAGTTCATATGCATTGTTCGCTTGGCCTATGACTTGGAAATGACTTCTTTCTATATATTTTTACAATTTTTCGAATGGTTTTCTTATATTAGAGTGTTCGGGATTGGAGAGCTAACAGCCAGTACGGAAACTTAATCCCCGATGAGAGTCGATTCTGACCCGCCCGCAGTAACCTCCTCGTGGATCCGACATATGTCCCAGAGTTACACTTAGGGCAAGTATACTTATAGACCACGTTGGAGGTCAAGAGAGGGTCCATCGATCTTTATATCTGAAAAAGGAACCGATTGTTAGCGGTTTATTGGAATTAATTTTAGATTAATGGCACCATAATTATTCATAAACATTATGGTGCCATTAATCTAAAATTAATTCCA
>NC_087200.1:208017950-208022950 GCF_015104395.2 Macrobrachium nipponense
TCTCTCCGTTTCTAAGTTGGTAACAAACATTTTTATATAATACTTTTTTGTTTGAAAGTTCAGATATTTTTGACGTGTGGGGTCTGTGACGTAGATATCTATCATTCAAGCCTGAAACTGCCACTCCCTCCCTGTTAAAATGTGTATTAGCAAAGACATGACGAACCTTCTCTTCATCTAAGATGTAAAAGAAATCCTCCCACAATTAATTGTTCAGTTTAAACTTGAGTCTTTTTTTAATCATAAATCTCTGCTTAATATAAAGAGATGGCTGATTACCATAATCCCATATATTTTACGCCATGTATTTGCGAAGCTCTCCTGAACTCCAGAAATACTTATAACTTATCCCACTTGAAGTCTTCATGGCTATGGTGGCAGTCATTCATATCACCTTTGGTAACATAGGTTCCTTTTAGAGGTGATTTTTACTAATGTGTTGCTATATAGTTATTAAAAAAAAAGGAATTTGTGTAAAACGTGTTGGTTCATTAATTCAAAATGGATGAAGTAAGCATATAAGTAAAAAGAAAGACATCTTTATTATATAATTTAAATATGAAATTCCAAACTTAGTTCGTTAATTATTCGAAAAACTTTTTTTTTTCATTTTCGCAATAATACTACCTTGGAATTAACACTGCGTGTTTTAATAAATCAAATTTAATCTATAACAATGGATACATAGAAGAAGGAAACATACCAGATAACACAATCTGCTAACAAACCAGACAAACAGTTTGCCTCAAACGAAAACTCTCAGAGAAAAATGAAGAGCAGGGGCGATGACAAAACGAGAGAGAGAGAGAGTTAGAGAGGAGAGAGAGAGAGAGAGAGAGAGAAGACCAGACATTAGAGATAATGGGATGACATTTGTAACTACGTGTTCTGTACAGATGTTGCTCCCGAAAATAGTACCAGTAGTGGTGGAACCGGTGTTACTGAACAGCCTCCCCCATTCATCCGCAAAACACCCAATACCATCTTATGTGTTATGATGTTAATTCAGGGGGAAGGAGAAATGTTGAATCCAACCTGCTTTATTATTATTGTTTTTTTTTTTTTTTTTTTTTTTTTTTTTTTTTGCTCTATCACAGTCCTCCAATTCGACTGGGTGGTATTTATAGTGTGGGGTTCCGGGTTGCATCCTGCCTCCTTAGGAGTCCATCACTTTTTCTTACTATGTGTGCCGTTTTCTAGGATCACACTCTTCTGCATGAGTCCTGGAGCTACTTCAGCCTCTAGTTTTTCTAGATTCCTTTTCAGGGATCTTGGGATCGTGCCTAGTGCTCCTATGATTATGGGTACGATTTCCACTGGCATATCCCATATCCCCTCTATTTCTATTTTCGATCTTGATACTTTATCCATTTTTTCCCTCTCTTTCTCTTCAACTCTGGTGTCCCATGGTATTGCGACATCAATGAGTGATACTTTCTTCTTGACTTTGTCAATCAACGTCACGTCTGGTCTGTTTGCACGTATCACCCTATCCGTTCTGATACCATAGTCCCAGAGGATCTTGCGTGATCGTTTTCTATCACTCCCTCAGGTTGGTGCTCGTACCACTTATTACTGCAAGGTAGCTGATGTTTCTTGCACAGCACAGGCTTCAGTGGAGGGCTTTGCTATTATTATTATTATTATTATTACTTATTATTATTATCATTATTATTATTATTATTATTATTATTATTATTATTATTATTATTTATTATTATTATTATTATTATTATGCTGTCGATGGAAACATTGCCATATTTATCAATCGACGTGTGATGAATTATTTTTCACATGAGAAACTGATTGACAGAAAAATAAAAGTAACCAACAAACAGAAATTACCTCTCCTCTCTCTCTCTCTCTCTCTCTCTCTCTCTCTCTCTCTCTCTCTCTCTCTCTCTCTCTCTCTCTCTCTCTCTCTCTTTCTATATATATATATATATATATATATATCTATATATATATATATATATATATATATATAATATATATAGGATAATATATATATATATATATGTGTGTGTGTGTGTGTGTGTGTGTGTGTGTATAATAAAAAAATTATTATTGCAAAGAAAACAACGACGAAAAAAAAACTAAGAACTTCAGTCAATTACAACTTAGCACCTGATTCTCGGACTTACTCACACAGAAGCAATATCCAAAAAGTTGGGCATAATAGGAACCGCCTAATCCGGAATCGAGTCGACATTCCAAGTGGAATAATGAGAATACGCAAGTTTCAGTAAATCCATTTAAATCACTTTTGGTTATGGATTTTCACTTACGTTCACACTGGTGTCTTGTTTACTCAGCGTAAACTTGGACAAGATCCAGTTTGTGTAAATGATGCCGCCATACCGCTCGAAAGGGCTGCTCAGAATTCAGTGTCTTGATTCGAGAATTGGAATTATTGCTAAACAAGGTACGTTTCAGTTATCTCACGCCCTCTTGACTTTATTCCCTTCGATAGTTGTACAATAAACTCTATAAAAATTAAAGGAAAAAGATTGAAAATAATAGAAATACGGCGTTCCAGTGTTCCCTGTGCCAGTGAATAGTATTAAGGCACATGAATATGACTTTATTGGTGTATTTATAACAATAAGGGGTCTTAATTCTATTTTATATATTAATATACGCCCTCTCTCTCTCGTAAGTGATGACATAAAGTAACTACGGAGATATTATATAAAAATATTAGAGAAAATAGTGGATAAATATATAGAAGAAGAAAAGTAAACATCAGTCATGCATACCAAGAGACAGATGGATCTTGTTCCAGAAAATCAGAAAGTGGAAAAAAAAGGTCTTGCAAAAGAAAAATGCATGGAAAGTTATAGAACTAAAAAGTAAGATAGAAAATGCAGACTAAAGATTATACATCAAAAGAAAATGAAAAACGGGATTTGGAAAAAAAACCCTATTAATATCAAGCAAAATCCCAAACTATTATACTCATATGCGAAGAAGATGAATAAAAGAAGAATAGAAATAGGCCCTCTAAGAATTGAAGGGAGATTAACGATGAAAAAAGGAAATTTGCAACATATTAGCAGAACGATATAATTGAGATTCACCCCTAGAATAGATAATGAAGATAATGATATAGAAGTAAGGGATGGAAATAGTGAATATTTAGCTGACATAGATATTAATGAAGCTGATATTGTGCAGGCTATTAATGAAATTAAAAATGGAGCTGCTGCAGGGCCTGATGGAGTGCCTGCTATTTTGTTAAAGAAAGTAGTTCATTCTATCGCAAAGCCACTTGCAATATTATTAAGACAAAGTGTAGATACAGGCCAAGATTTATGATTAGCACAAATTAGCATATATTACACCCCTACTTTCAAAAGTGGATCAGACTAGAGGCAAGTAATTATAGGCCTGTGAGTCTAACATCACATATTATGAAAGTGTATGAAAGGGTAATGAAGAAAAAATATTATGAAACATTTAATAAAAAGTATTTGTTTAATAAAGGACAACATGGTTTCGTACCCGGAAAAAGTACACAAACCCAACTGTTAGCCCACCGTGAGAACATATTCAAAAATATGAAAGCGGAAATGAAAACAGATGGTTTATTTAGACTTTGCAAAAGCTTTTGACAAAGTAGACATAATATATTAGCGAAGAAATTAGAAAACACAATATCGTGGATAAAGTAGGAAGATGGTTAAAAGAATTTTTACACAACAGAAAACAGATAGTTATTGCAAACGACGAGAAATCGGATGAAGCCAAGGTAATATCCGGTGTGTCCGCAAGGTAACGGTGTTAGCTGCAATACTGTTTGTTATTATGATTGAAGACATAGACAGTAATGTTAAGATTCGGTAGTGATAGTTTCGCAGATGACACAAGAATAAGTAGAAATTACGTTGTGATGAAGATAGGAACGCTCTACAAAGAGACCTTACAAAGTATATGATTGGGCAGCAGGTAAATAGGAATGGTATTTAACTCTGATAAATTTGAATCAATAAATTTATGGAGACAGAGAAAGAAAGCTATATGCATATAGGGGACCTAATAATGACATCACAAATAAGGAAGCAGTTAAAGACCTTGGTGTGATGATGAATAGGAAACATGCTATGCAATGATCAAATAGCAATTCTGTTGGCAAATGTAAAGCAAAAATGGGAATGTTGTTACGGCACTTCAAAACAAGAAAGCTGAACACATGATTATGCTTTATAAAACATATGTTCGTAGTCCACTTGAATATTGCAATATGATATGGTACCCACACTATCAAAAGGGATAATTGCAAACAAATAGAGGGTGTACAAAAAGGTCCTTTACAGCTTGAATAGAAGAAGTTAAAGACCTTGACTACTGGGAAAGACTACAATCCTTAAAATCATATAGCTAGATAAAGGAGAAGAGAACGCTACATGAATAATTCAGGCATGGAAACAGATAGAAGGAATAGCAGAAAATATCATGGAACTAAAAATATCAGAAAGAGCAGCAGCAGGTAGATTAATAGTGCCCAAAACTATACCAGGAAAAATAAGGAAAGCACACAGGACATTAATCCACTACACACCAGCATCGATAATGCAGCGTCTATTCAATGCGTTGCCAGCTCATCTGAGGAATATATCAGGAGTTAGCGTAGATGTGTTTAAGATAAGCTCGACAAATATCTAAACTGCATCCCAGACCATCCAAGATTGGAAGATGCAAATATACCGGAAGATGTACTAGCAACTCTCTGGTAGACATTAGAGGTGCCTCACACTGAGGACCTGGGCAACAACCATGAACAAGAATGGTAAGGTCTGTAAGGTAAGGTCCTCTCTCTCTATCTCTCTCTCTCTCTCTCATTCAAGAGCAATTAAACAGTTAAAAAAAAACCCGAACCTTGTATAGTATTTCATTTACCACGTAAGTTTTCAATATTATCAAATTGCTAAGCAATGACATTCACCCCGTACCCATCGACAAACACTTAATCTCTTTAGCAGGTTTCAAATTAAAGATTT
>NC_087200.1:208035450-208062950 GCF_015104395.2 Macrobrachium nipponense
AACAATAATACTGTTTATTTTTGTAAACTGACCAAAATCTTGGTCGTTTGTAAAATGTTGAGAAAGTTTAGGTCATTTTGCAAATGACCACGAATTTGGTCCTTTTGCATAATGGCCGTAATTTTTGTAAAATGACCAATTTTGCAAAATGGCCGAGCTATATACATATATATATAAATATATATATATATATATATATATATATATATATATATATATATATATATATATATATATATATATATATATATATATATATATATCTATATATATATAGATATATATATATATAGATATATATGTATATATATATATATATATATATATATATATATATATAGTATATATATCATATATATATATATATATATATCCAATGACTACTGTCAATTTTCTTGACAAATGTATAACGGATAACAAAATAGCTATATTGATAATTACTGTACAAACGCCGAATGAATAAATAACAAAGGACAGCCACTACGTAATATATTCTTTCGCCATTTTCGAAAATATTGCCCCAAAACTGAGCACAGTTGATTTTGCTGCTGCAGCGGCATAAGAATATTTGGAACACATTCGGTCATAATAACTCGTACATATTTTTTTTAAATACTTTGTTGATATCATCCAGTAAATTTCCTTTAGCACTTTATATTTCTAACGCCCAGATCACAGGACATTCAATCTTCTTCTTCTTCCCAGCTTGTTCAATTTTTATATGGGGTCGCGTTTCGGATGACGTTTCATCTATTTCTATCCTGCGCTTCTGCCTCATCAATTCCCTTCTCATGTAAGTCTCCTCTCACACAGTCCTTCCATCTCTTTCTTGTCTCCCTCTTTTTCTTCTTCCTTGCACCTCCACCCCCATAGTATGTCTCCCAGCGTGGTCCTCATCTCTCCTCAACAGGTGTCCATACCATCTCAGCCTCCCCTCCTGCACTTTCTTTGATACTTCCACCACCTTAGTCGACCCCCTTATGTAGTCATTTCTGATCCTATCCTCTCTTGTCACCCCGGACATCCACCTAAGCATTCTCATTTCTGCCACTCCAACTTCTCCTGCTCCTGTTTTTCTCATGCTTGCTGTTTCCGTACCATACGGCATTGCTGTTCTTACAACCATTTTGTGAAATTTTCCTTTTAACCTAAGCGGCACTCTTTTGTCACAAAGAACTCCAGAGGCCGCTCTCCAGTTGTTCCAGTCTGCCTGTACCCGATGTTTTACTTCTTCTTCCATACTCCTCCAGCGTTAACAAAAGATCCCAAATACTTAAACTTATCAACTCTCCTTATTTGCTCTCCACCAAGCTGAATACTTTTCTCTATCATCCCCCTCAGTGGTGTACACATATATTCTGTCTTAGATCTACTTATTCTCATTCCTCTGTCCTCCAGTACTTGTCTCCATCTTTCCAATTTCACTTCCAGATCTTCCCTGCTCTCTGCACACGAAGAATATCATCCGCATACAATATGTTCAATGGTACTGTCTCCCTTACTTCCTCTATTATAACATCCATCACTATGTTAAAGATAAATGGGCTCAGAGCCGACCCCTGGTGTAATCCTACTCTCACCTCAAAACCTTCCGTCTCCCCAACACTGCTCCTCACTCTGGTAAATACATTCCGGTACATCTCTTGTATCAATCGCACATACTTTTCTGCACCATCTTCTCCCTCAGGCTCCTCCCATACCTCTTGTCTTGGGACTCGGTCATAGCCTTTTCAAGGTCAATGAATACCATACGTCTTTCCCGAATTTCTCCATTATTTGCCTCAGACAAAATATACCATCTGTTGTTCCCCTTCCCTTCATAAATCCCATCTGCTCTTTACCTATTTGTACTTCTTCTCTCAGTCTAGCATCTATCATCCTTTCCAGTATCTTCAAAAGTGTGGACATCAATTTAATGCCCCTATAATTGCCATACTCTTGGACATCGCCTTTCCCTTTAAAAATTGGGATCAATATACTCCCACGCCACTCATTTGGTATCTTTTACTGTTCAAGGGTCTTTATCATAAGATCATACAGTATATCCACTCCTTCATCTCCTAATGCTTCCATGCCTCCACCGGAATCATGTCTGCTCCGTTGCCTTTCCCATTCTTCATCTTCTTCAGTGCATTTAGTACCTCTTGCCTAGAAAACCTCATTACCATGCCAATGTTCACTTGCCCCATCCTCTCTTATTAGTCTATTATTTTCTTCATTTAACAACTGTTCGAAATATTCTTTCCATCTCTTCACAATGTCTTCCTCCTTTCTAAGCACTACACCCTCTTGATCCTTTATTTGTTTGATATGTGTTATATCTTTGGTTCTCTTATTTCTAGCCTTTGATAGCTTGATCATCTTCTTTAATCCTTCCTTTGTCCCCAGCTCATTATAACATCATCATACGACTTTGCTTTAGCTTGGGCTACCACCTTTTTCACCACTTGTTTTCTCTCTGTACCTATTTCTGTCTTCCACTGACTGTGACTCTTCCCATCTTTCTTTGCCTCCTTCTTATCTTTTACTACTTTCTCAATGTCTTCATCCCACCACCAACTCTCCTTTTCTTCCCATATGATACCAGATCTCTCTAGCAGCTCCTTTCCATGCCTTCTTATACTGCTGCATTTCGTGCCCACCATTCTTGAACATCTCATGGATCTCATATACCCCAGAGTTTGTGTGGGAGGCTTCTGCTTCAAAGGAGCAGACGAATGAAAAGGCTGTAATGCAATTCATGACCTCTGTTTTAAGTAGTCTTATCTCAAGCGTTGTTCAGAATGAATATCGGAGTTAAGACCATTGGTTTAAAATAGAGATATAATGTCAGAGGCGAGACTATTGTTTTAACAGGAGAGAGAGAGAGAGAGAGAGAGAGAGAGAGATGCAATTAGGGCCATTCTAACTACTCCTCCTTTTGTTAAATGGCTACCTGCGGCATCAAAGGTTTCAGTTATGTAGGGAGCATACGGAGTGGTAAGGTTTGGGGGCCGGTTTCCGTAATAGCTAGGAGGTTAGGTGGGAGGAAGGTAGAAGGACCCATTTTTGAAGTCATATAATGATTTCCCTCAAGGCCAAAGTATCTTCTCTGTATCATTGAACTCTCGATTTGCAATAAAGGTCGGTAATTTAGAAAATGTACTTCCATGGATATCAAAGTTAATTTGAATCTACACATATTATATATATATATATATGAAAAAAAAAATAAATGAAATAAATATATATATATATATATATATTATATATATATATATATATAGTTATATATATATATATATTATAATATATATATATATATATATATATATATATATATATATATATATATATATATATATATATATATATATATATCTAATAAAAGGAGCCCATAAAAACACCAAAATGTAGAGATAAAAGTACTATATTTCAGAGACTGCTGTCTCTCTCTTCAGGTATATGAAATGAGAAAGTTTACAGAAAAGGTGGTATTTATACCAAGAGATTCTCCACAAGTAAGCCAATTTAGGTCACCCCCGCTGATAATCTTCCTTTAATCTTCTAAGCGTTGGTTAATGAACACTGCGTCGACGATATCTGATATCCAATTCCCTTTGAGATGTTCATTACCTGGTTCTCTTTATTAAGGCCGATTCCATCATTTGACTCTTGTACCGCAGTTGCTGCTATAAATTACACGTGACATATTCCAGTTTATTCTATGGTTATGTTCATTTATATGGTTGAAAATAGCCGAGTTTCTGTTGTCCATACCTAACTGACCGTTTGTGTGTATTAATTAACTCTTGGGGAATGATTTACCTGTAAATCCGATGTAAGATTGGTCACAGTCCTGGCATGGGATCTCATATACCCCAGAGTCTTTGGGAGATGTCTTTTGTTGGACATTAATCAGGGATTTGGCTAAGGTATTTGGGTAGGTAAATGCAAAAGGGTTGGATTTCCCAAGGGTGTGAGTTACTCTCTTAATCGTCTCCAGGTGGGGAATTTTTATTTTATTGTTGGGTGTGTCTCTGGTCCCTGTCTTTAGGGGTTCGGTAGAAAATTACGTTTGCTTTTTGAATTGCTTTCTCAATTATATGGTCAGGATACTTTAAAGATGAAAGTTGCTTGCGAATTAGTTCAAATTCTTTTTCCAGGAAATCTGGGGAACCAAATTCGTAAGGCTCTTAAGAATAGGTTGCTAGCTACACCTATCTTGATAGTATTGTCATGATAGCTAAAGTAGTGAATATATGAAAGTGAGAACGTTGGTTTTCTGTAATATGGTAAATTTGTATTCTGTCGTGTCTCTGATTATTAAAACATCAAGAAAAGGAATTTTGTTGTCTGTTTCCCATTCAATAACTTTAAATTTGATGCTGGGCACTAATGCGTTTGTTAATTTTGAGAGGAATTCATTAAAATTACCCCACTTATTATCCCAAAATGTTAGTATGTCATCCACGTATCTCATCCACAGCATGTTTTTGGGTTTTTTTTTTTATTGCATTTATTACTGTAGTTTCAAAGTATTCCATGAACAGATTGGCTAAAATAGGACTTAAAGGACTACCCAGACTACACCCGAATTTTTGCTTGTAGAATGATTCCCCGAATGAAAATACGTTATTAGATCATAATTCAAATAACTTTATTATTTTGTCAAGTGCCAAAGGGAAATGATCTGAATAGGGGGATAATTTTTCCCTTAAAAACTGAAGAACGTCCTGTACTGGTACTTTTGTGAATAGGGAGTCTACGTCAAGGCTTAAAAGTTTTATGTTGTGAAGTGGTATGTGTGCTTCTCTGAATTTGTGACAAAAGTCTTCCGAATGTTTGATGTGACTGGGAGAAAAAGTGCCTAAAAAAGGAGAAAGGAGGCCAGCTAACCATTTAGAAATTTTGTAATTGAAAGCTCCGGCGCATGAAATGATGGGTCTGAATGGAAGGTTGTCTTGTGAGTTTTGGAATACCATAAAAGTAGGGTAATTTAGGATTAATTACTTTAAATTAGAACTATTAGAGAAATTTAAAGTAATTAATCCTAAATTACCCTACTTTTATGGTATTCCCAAAAACTCACAAAGACAACTTCCATTCAGACCCATCGTTTTCATGCGCCGGAGCTTTCAATTACAAAATTTCTAAATGGTTAGCTGGCCTCCTTTCTCCTTTTTTAGGCACTTTTCTCCCAGTCACATCAAACATTCGGAAGACTTTTGTCACAAATTCAGAGAAGCATATATACCACTTCACAACATAAAACTTTTAAGCCTTGACGTAGACTCCCTATTCACAAAAGTACCAGTACAGGACGTTCTTCAGTTTTTAAGGGAAAAATTATCCCCCTATTCAGATCATTTCCCTTTGGCACTTGACAAATAATAAGTTAGTTGAATTATGTGCATCTAATAACGTATTTTCATTCGGGAATCATTCTACAAGCAAAAATTCGGGTGTAGTCTGGGTAGTCCTTGAAGTCCTATTTTAGCCAATCTTTACATGGAATACTTTGAAACTACAGTAATAAATGCAATAAAACCCAAAAACATGCTGTGGATGAGATACGTGGATGACATACTAACATTTTGGATAATAAGTGGGGTAATTTTAATGAATTCCTCTCAAAATTAAACGCATTAGTGCCCAGCATCAAATTTAAAGTTGAATGGGAAACAGACAACAAAATTCCTTTTCTTGATGTTTTAATAATCAGAGACACGACAGAATACAAATTTACCATATACAGAAAACCAACGTTCTCACTTTCATATATTCACTACTTTAGCTATCATGACAATACTATCAAGATAGGTGTAGCTAGCAACCTATTCTTAAGAGCCTTACGAATTTGTTCCCCAGATTTCCTGGAAAAAGAATTTGAACTAATTCGCAAGCAACTTCATCTTTAAAGTATCCTGACCATATAATTGAGAAAGCAATTCAAAAAGCAACGTATTTTCTACCGACCCCTAAAGACAAGACCAGAGACACACCAACAATAAAATAAAAATTCCCCACCTGGAGACGATTAAGAGAGTAACTCACACCTTTGGGAAATCCAACCCTTTTGCATTTACCTACCCAAATACCTTAGCCAAATCCCTGATTAACGTCCAACAAAAGACATCTCCCAAAGACTCTGGGGTATATGAGATCCCATGCCAGGACTGTGACCAATCTTACATCGGATTTACAGGTAAATCACTTCCCAGAGATTAATACAACACAAACGGTCAGTTAGGTATGGACAACAGAACTCGGCTATTTTCAACCATATAAATGAACATAACCATAGAATAAACTGGAATATGTCACGTGTAATTTATAGCAGCAACTGCCGGTACAAGAGTCAAATGATGGAATCGGCCTTAATAAAAGAGAAGCAGGTAATGAACATCTCAAAAGGAATTGGATATCAGATATCGTCGACGCAGTGTTCATTCAACCAACGCTTAAGAAGATTAAAGGAAGATTATCAGCGGGGTGACCTAAATTGGCTTACTTGTGGACGAATCTCTGGTATAAATACCACCTTTTCTGTAAACTTTTCTCATTCATATACCTGAAGAGAGAGACAGCAGTCTCTGAAATATAGTACTTTTCTCTCTACATTTTGGTGTTTTATGGGCTCCTTTTATTAGATGGAATTTTGTTGTACAGAACATTTTACCAGTCTATATATATATATATATATATATATATAATATATATATATATATATATATATATATATAATATATATATTCCACGGTTGTAAAGAAAGATAGGGAAGTTTATTTACGTCCGTATATTTTCTATTTATATGTATACGAGGTTGAATCATATGAATAAACTTTTGGATATGAAATATATTTTAATTTGAATAAAAAGAATCCGTTGTTTTCTAAAGATGAAAATATTCATAACTAACCTTCATTCTAGAAATAAACACAGAATTGTGTATATGAATATTTCTTCTATCTTTAGCAAGCAGCAGTTGCTTTTCATATTCATCTTTTTTTATCCATAATGAACACAATTTGTACACAAGTACATATAAAGTTTTAAAAAAGAAAGATATATATATATATATATATATATATATATATATATATATATAATATATAGATATATATATATATATGTGTGTGTGTGTGTGTGTGTGTGTGTGTGTAATAATTACATTTAATTATACAGATAATTCCATATCTGTAAATAAAATCCACGATCTAAGGGGTCACTGTGAATTAGGAGCGTCCTACGTGACCATGTGAAACAGCTAACAACACCTTCCATGGGAAGCGATTGACCTGTTAACCCGCAGCGGAAACTCATGAATTCCGAACCGGCGGACTACGTATTCATTTTATATGTAAATCGCTGAGATAGCTAGTGTTCCGCTATCGACACGATGCTCATATATTGTTAGTTCTCTTTCTAGTTACTCAACGGATCGATTGTCCGACCAAACTATCTCTCTACTCCAGTGATGGAGCTAAGAAATATAGTTGTTAAGTTTAAACATCATCCGTTTGAGTCATCTACCTTATTCTAAAGAAGAACCAACTAGATATCACGTATACGAGAAGAGAAGTAAGAAACCCACAATGCTTACGAATCAGTCGTAAGAAAAGACATACAATCTGTCGCTGTCTAACACCATTATACTAAGTGGACAAGCGGGAGATAAGATATATACTATATATATATATATATATATATATATATATATATATATATCTGATATATATATATATATATATATATACTATATATATATATATATATATATATATATATATATATATTATATATATATATATATATATATATATATATATATCTATATATATACATATATATATATATATATATATAGCTATATATATCATATATGTAAAATCTATATATAGATATATATATATATATAATATATATATATATATCTATATATATATCATATATATATATATATATATAATATGTATATATATTTATATATATATATATATATATATCTATATCTACTATATATATATATATATATATATATATATATATATATCTAAATAGAAATATATATCTCATATATATATGCTGTATATATGTATAATTATATATAAATATATTATATATATATATCTATATATATAATTTATATATATATATTGTGACGTTTATAGATCGTTCGTCTACCCCGCAATTAATTAATTAAGTTCGATGGAAAACGGCGCCATTTCTTTAGAAATATTAGCTGAGTTTTAGGAAACGCAGGAACCAAAACCCGCCAGCCAGAGATAGGGGATTCCCCAGTTGGGGGAAAAGTGTCTTTTATCAGCTGTAGGGACGTATCTCAAAAGGGAAGGGTGTAGGCAGATTGGTACTTCTTAGACCTATACCTTAAGCTCTCTTTCCTGTGACCCTCTGATGGCTGTATGCTTGTTTTCCAGGATTTGCCTTGATCGTGGGGGTTAAAGCTGACCTCCAACCTCCCCCCCCAACCAACCCACCTGAATTCTGCCTCAGTCGGCTGCGAGACTGATCTCGGACAGAGGTCAAATTACCTGTCTTCCTGTTAGGCTACCCACCCAGGGTGTGAGTGGCGCGCCGATGACCCAGGCCTCGGACAAAGGGGGCCCATACTTTTCTACAAAGAGCCACATTTTTCTACAAAGGCCCACACTGAACACGACATCCAGGTACGTCTTGTGAAACAACATATTGCCAGTCCCTTATCACCTATTCATTTAATTTGATCCTCATTTCGCCAAATTCAATTTCCAGCAACAAAAGGAATTCATCCCATTTGGTTCCCTCTCACTGCCTCATGGCCAGCATGCCTTACCCTTGTTAGTTGATCGGTCCCCAGGACCAATGGAGTCATTGCATTACTTCCCAGTGAAAACCTTAAAAGTTCCTTCTCCCCCAGTTATTAGAGAATCAATGTACTCAAAGCAAGAAGTCATTTTTTGCTTTTATGTCGATTTTTCAATCTGGGGATATCGCTTGCCAGATTCCCATGAGTCACGTGCCGTCTTCATCGGCCCGCAAGTGTGGCATTACCCCAAGTGAATTCCAAATCCAGTCTTGAATTGATTGAGATTATTAAAGCCCCAACGTGGGGGCCAATATCATTTACCTTTTTTATTTTCTCCAGGCTCCAGCACGGGCCCTTTTTTGTAAATAAATAGCTTTAAGTACCGAGTACTGAGTTTTCTGGCGACCTTTCCCATCTAAAGAAAAATTAATAATAACTGTTCCAGTTTTAACGGTAAGCAGAAAGCAATTGCCCCTCTTTGAAATCCCTCAATCACTTCCGTTTACGTATCTAGCCCCCCCCCCTTTCTTCCCCCCCCCCCCCCCCCCCCCCCCCTCACAACAAATGGCCCGCATATATACTGTGAAATTGGTCGAATCCTTGCCTGGATTGAACCTAGCTTGCTTAAAAAGCTTGTAAATCGCGGTTATCCGTTGTAAAAACAGAAACTAAATTATTTTACAAGCGTAAATCAAAGCAGCACCTTGCAGGGAAAGAAAGAGCACACTGGACTCACGGTAAGGTATTCCATTCATTAATATGATTATTCTATAAACCAAGTGTTAGGGCTTAAAGGTACGTTTCTAAGTAGTTTTTATTGTAGCAAGTCGTGTTCAAACTAAATGTGAAGGAGAAATATTCTTAATTATTGTAAACGGCCCAGCAGCGCCCCCCCCCCGAGCGAATTCTTTGTTTTTATACAAATCGCATTGGTTGTCGTAGGGAGCTCACACGAAACAACACGGTGTGCAGTATAAGATGGCCAGAAAGGACCAGATCAAACTAGGAAGTGCTTTGGCCCAGGGTTTGATTGCTGTATGAGAAAGCCTAGATAGTTAGGAGCTGTTTTTACTAATAGTTACGGCAAAAGATAAGTGTACAATTCTTTGTCTGTGATATGTTAGGGAATCCATTTTTTAACTAGTTTTTCATTCGCCAAGTGGTTTGGTACCAGATACCTCTCAGCTAAATCAGCTTACCTACCGCACTTTCGCGCTCCTGCGCGGTCTGGTCTCAACCAGCCATTCGGGTTTTTTTTTTTTTCACCTTCACAGCGGCAGCCATTGTTTTTTATCCCTTTCAGAATTATCGAAACCATTTAAAGCAAAGTAACCCGTAAGTTCTTCAAAGTTTTAAACGTAAATAATATCGATTCTCCTGGGTTACTAGTATCTATCGTCCTGCCAGAGAAATTAACGTAACGTTCGCCTTGGAATAAGAAAAGTAGAACATTTCTTGTTTTAAATTGCCTTCGCATTTAACAGAGAATCAGCTGATTCGCCATCAACTGCTTAGCACAACTGTGGTGCTAAAACCCGCTCTTCGCCGCCACCGTGTTTCACATCGGCCCAACTCACTCACGCGCGCTGAGCGAAAAATTTCATTTATTTAGCACGAAACGTAAACCTCGTTCTTTTACAATTGGTTTTTGACGGCTAAAACATTTCGTGTTTAAAACTCCTTACCGTCATTTCACTGTTTCACTAGGGACCGTAGTAATCTTACATAAAGTTAACGTAAATCTCAAGATAGAGTAAATCACAAGAATTGTTAACGTAAATCGAGTCTTTGTAAAAAGTTCCATATTGAAACGCAAATCATTTCCATAAGCGGCAAGCCGCTAACATTGAACGTAAAACATCGTTTCACCCTAGCGAGAGCGCGTTATCATTTTCATAAAACGTTTATCCAAAGCAATTCTTTCATTTCACGTTAACGTAAGTAAATCATTAACGGCAAGTTGGCGGTTTAAAAAAACTTTAAACTTAAACTAACCTTAGTAGTTCAACTTCAAATATAAGGAGTTCATTCTATATTCATTTTTCACCTCCCTCCCTCTGAGAAGAGAGAGAGGAGCAAAAGAGAGAGAAAACCCAAGAAACTCCCATTATTCACTCGAAGCCAAGAGTACTAACATCTTACCATTAATTAATTAAGCTATGCCCGGAATTTTAACCCTTATTTTAGTATCTTGTGTCTTTCATTTACTAAACAGCGTGATACGTACGCGCATGTGGTCCCATTGCAGTTTGGCAACATTTTATTTATTTCATTTTACGAGTATCTTCAGGCGAGGGAATCTGAAGCATTTTCAATTATCATTTACCATGTCGGTTGCCGAGAGGGGTCGTTGTTCATTTTTATCACCAAAAGGACTTGTCGTGTACCGCAAGCACAATTCGCACAGAGGCCACCCGCCAAATTTCATTACTTCCAGACCAGGGAAGTCGTTACCTAGTTTTAGGAGGAACGGGCCACCCCCACCAGGTGCACGTCAGGTCTTACCATTTCCATTTAACAGTGCCAACTAATTCCTGACAACTGGTCCAATCGACTGGCTGCTGAAGTTAACTCCCACCTTTTACTTTCTTTCTCCTCCCCACCATTACACTCTGCCCCGAACCGAAGAGTGCCATTTCACTTCGAGGTATACTTGAGTATACCTGCATGTAGTGTCCGGGACACACCAGCACGATACTCCAGTGATCAAAGGAAACGCCCTCCATCATAAGTTGCCATTGCAACCCTGTACCATGGCCCGTGACAGGTAGCCATTAAACCTGCGTGTTCCGTCCTTACGGAACGCCCAATTCATTAATGTCCGACGTACGGAGGATCAGTGATCCTTAGGATCCAATCAATGGAACGCCTCCCCCGAATGTGCCCGCAATTACCAGCATCCCTACTAGTGCTGTCCCAAAAGGAACGACCTCCTGAAGTGCCATCGCACCTTTGTTACAGGACGTACAAGGTAGCCCTATACCATGGGTCCGTGTCCGTCAATGGGCTAACGCCCATTCATTAGAGTATCCACCATTTTGGATCACTCCACCAGGAACGCCTCCGAAAGTGCCGTGAACCCTGTATTGGACCTACAAATGTAAGCACCCATTCCAGTGTCCTCCCAACTTAGGAACGCCCTTAAGTGTGGACGTACCGCCCCCGTACACTCCATTTGTTTGATTTTTTTCACCCCCTTCTTTAGAAGTGGGGACCAATCCAGAAGTCGCCACCCCAACTTACAGGACCACTTCCCAAGCAAGGCCACAGAGCACTCCCAGTCTTCTCAGACTTTTTCTCTACCACGTCGCCAGAACCAACCTTTCCAAAGTGGAGTGCCTACTTTCCACAGTTAGGCACTCCTAATTTCCATTCCGACCCTTCCTAGGCCATTATTTTTCATTTTCAGCAGAGCCTCTACTGCAGCCTATAAGGGGAAATGTATTCCCCCCTGCTTCCCGCGACTCTTTCTTTGCCGTAGGAGCTCGAGAGGCTCCGAGAGTCCATCATAACTCTGGGCAAGGAGGCCGGTTACAACTGGTACCAGCACTAGACCAGTGGGATACAAAGGCGGGGTCAGCAGGCTGCCCGCGCGCCTGCAAGAAAAGGAAGAAATCGGGAAAACCAGAGAAGAAAGCCAAAGAAGCAGAAAAGAATCGGAAAGAGCAAGAAAGAGAAACCATGAGACTTAGCTCTCAAGGAGCAGGTACTCAAAAAATCAAGCGGGAGAAGTCCCGTAAGGAGAGTATCTTAGCTCCAGCCACTCTGCCAGCTTCCAGACCTGCAACCCCACTCTCCCCTTAGTCCCGCCGATCTCTTGGTCAGTCCTGACAATCCTTTCTATTTGTTTGGAGCCTGGTCCTGGATCCAGTACCCAGAGGATAGAAATTTCTTCCGCCCACCATCTCAGGACCTCTTTACCCTTTTACCGCCGTACCTCCTCCCTTTTGGAAGAAGGGTAAGTCCCAACCAGTTAACCCATGGACTTCTTCTCCAGAGGGGTGGATTCAAACGGAGTTTCCTTAACCTCCCTAACCTCACTATCACTGGCCAGAGAGGACTTTTCACCTGTGCCAGAGCACACTGCAGCACCTTGGTTGATCCTACCACATTAGGCAACCGCGTGGGGGCCATCTCTGGTCCTTATCATTCCCAGTGCCACGGAAAAGGAGGTTCTGGAACACGTTCTGGCCGAGATTGTGGCCGCAAGGGTCACATGTCTGCAAAACTACGGAGGGTGCGCTAATCATAAATATTGCCTGCCATCGCAATGGCCGTTACTAATCAGTTCTTCAGCTAAGGTACCCCCCAGCTAAAGGGCCCTATAAACAGCGCACCCCTCCCAAAGCCATTAGCCAGCAAGGCCACGTCAGAGCCTAACGACGGACTCTGGCGCTCAAAAATCTCCCTTGATACGGGAAGACTTCGAATCCCCCGAGGGGATAATATTGACATGGCGTCAAACTTGAGTAACCGATTGAAGGCATCAATTCATATTAAACTGATCCTTCCGACCGGTACAATTGAGGAGTACCCAGACGCTCGTTTCTCCAAGGTATGTACCTATTGCAGTTCAAGCTACATTCCAGGAGGTTACGGACCCTTCCTCCTAGGGCAAGAAAACATGAAAGTCTCCCTCCACCGTTCCAAGAAGTCTTATGGGTCCTAGCACCCCACAAACAAATCACTCCAAGGCAAGGAGGTTCATCCGAAAATTTCTACCTTTCCTCCAGAACTACGTCCACCAAACAGGCTCCCCCGCCCCCATTTACCAAGGAGGGAGATTTGACCATTCACAGTTCCGTTGCAAGAAAACCTGCAACGTAATAGGGCACTATCCACGAATTGGCCAGGTTGGCCCGAGCCGACCTAACCAGCAGCGGGACAATGTCCACCCCTTTCCCAACAAGGCTTGAGCCTTCCAAAAGAGACAGGAGCCTCTGTCTCCCATTTCCAAGGGCACCGATGAGAGGTATTGCACCTCCGGTACCCGTCACAGGTCCAGTCGACCTCAAACTCTCTGCCAGTGCCACTTGGCAGCACTGGGCAGTGCCAAGCTCCGTCCAGCCTGGACGTAGAGCCACCACCGAACTTGACCTCTGTGCCTGGCCCTGAGCTAGCGCCGCGCCTAACCTAACCAAGGCTCCTCCTACAGGAGATCCTCCAACAGGCATGGAGCTTACCGCAGCCCATGGCCAGCCCAAAGTTCCATGAGTCTTCTTCACCCTCACCACTGTCGCCCGAGGATGAACCTCCGGCAGACCTAACCTTCATACCTCCTCTGGAAAACCAGGAACTGCCCGACCAGGAGTCAGCCTGGAGTTTTCCCCTTACGACGGCTGTCGCAGCAGCCGAAGTGAGGGCCTCCCCTGCAGTAGGTTCCACCTCTACGGACGGTTGCTGCAGATACCGAAGTAGGGTCTTCTCCTGAAATCCCTCAGGCTACCACTGCCTCTGCTCCTGCCGGCGTTTCTGGCCTTCCCCAGAGTCTGTGCCTCCGTCTACTCCATAGGACTGGTATAGCTAGGTCCTGGAGGAATAAGAAGAAGAAGAAGGGACGTAACCAATCATTAACATATTAACAAAAGAGCCACATGCTCTCCTTGACACCTGTGCCCGAGGTACAGTGTCGCATTCATTTGCAGAATGATCCTCCCCCCACCTACCTACCCAGAGAAGGTAGCCAGCCTGATCTCTGCCAGTAGCACTAACCTTCTAACCCCTAGCCATTGTAATACTAACCCTCACAAATTAAATAATTAACCTCATTGCATTTCCCTCCTGGTCAATTAACCACTCATCATCCCCACGCATCATTACCTCACATTATGTATTTTTAACACTTCCGTCGCTGAACTGCTGCTGTGCGTACCACACTCTGGAATGATTGCGTCTCATTTAACTGTATTGAGTAGGTTAGGCTAATGATTTAGTACCAGGGACAGGCATTAGGTTAGTAGCAAGTGGAATTTTCAAGTAACCTTATCTAGGGGTAGATAGATAGACTGTCGTCACAAGACAACCCGTAGTTATTACTTAGGCTAGACTACATTACTCCATTAAGTTAGTACACTTAGCATCTCCGCCTATACGTTAGGTAGGCCACTGTAGTTAGCTGTATCGCTGCTCAACTTCAAGTTGAAGTAGGAGAACGGGGTAGTCGAGACGATCAATCTATTTAAGCCAAGACCTTCACGCCCAAGGGAGTGAATGCCTTCTTAACAGGGGGTAGCTGTGACGTTTATTAGATCGTTCGTCTACCCCGCAATTAATTAATTAATTCGATTTGGAAAACGGCAGCCATTTTCTTTAGAATATCAGCTGATTTTTATTTTGGAAACGCGGGAACCAAAACCCGCCAGCCAGAGATAGGGGATTCATCCCCCAGTTGGGGGAAAAGTGTCTTTTTTTATCAGCTGTATGGGACGTATCTCAAAAGGGAATGGGTGTAGGCAGATTGGTACTTCTTAGACCTATACCTTAAGCTCTCTTTCCTGTGACCCCTCTGCTGGCTGTATGCTTGTTTTCCAGGATTTGCTTGATCGTGGGGGGTTAAGCTGACTCCAACCCCCAACCAACCCACCTGAATTCTGCCTCAGTCGGCTGCGAGACGTGATCTCGGACAGAGGTCAAATTACCTGCCTTCCTGTTAGGCCTACCCAGGGTGTGGAGTGGCGCGCCGATGACCCAGGCCTCGGAACAAAACGGGGGGCCCCCATACTTTTCTACAAAGAGCCACATTTTCTACAAAGGCCCACACTGAACACGACATCCAGGTACGTCTTTGTGAAACAACATATTGCCAGTCCCTTATCTATTATAATTTTGATCCTCATTCTCCCAATTCAATTTCCAGCAACAAAAGGAATTCATCCCTTTGTTCCCTCTCACTGCCTCATGCCGCATGCTTCCCCTTGTGTGATCGTCCAGACCAATGGAGTCATTGCATACTTCAGTGAAACCTTAAAAGTTCCTTCTCCCCAGTATTAGAGGAATTATTAATCAAAGCAAGAAGTCATTTTTTCTTTTAATGTCGTTAATCTGGGATTCTCTTCCAGATTCCATGAGTCACGTGCCGTCTCTCTGCCCGCAAGTGTGCATTACCCCAAGTGAAATGAAAATCAGCTTGAATTGATTGAGATTATAAGCCCCAACGTGGGGGTCCAATATCATTTACCTTTTCTCCAGGCCAGCACGGGCCTTTTTTGTAAAATAAATAGCTTTAAGTAACGAGCTGAGTTTTCTGGCGACTTCCCTCTCAAAGAAATTAATAATAACTGTCAGTTTACGGTAAGTTAAAGCAATTCCCTCTTGTTGAAATCCCTCAATCACTTCCGTTTACGTATCTAGCCTCTCTCAAGGCCCGCTATATACGTAAATATATATAATATATATATATATATATATATATATATATATATATATATATATATATATATATATATATATATATATATATATATATATACATATATACATATATATATATATATATATATATATATATATATATATATATATATATATATATATATATATATATATTATATATATATATATATATATATATATATATATACATATATATACTATATATATATATATATATATATATATATATATATATATATATATATATATATATATATATATACATATATATATATATATATATATATATATATATATATATATATATATATATATATATATATATATATATATATATCACTATCATCCGTGGCATATTAAAAAGAAATGATAAAGTTGGCTTCTGATGAAACAGTGATATGATTTTAATGGCAACAACCATTGTCAATATGATGATACTTTTAACAGCCCCTATAGATGTTACCATACTATGAAATCTGCATTATAATTGATCTTCATATCACTGTAATATACACATTAGTTATTAATTGTAAGACATCTCATTGGAAGACAGTTAGGTCAGCAACATGACCTCGTGATTATGGGCTGCGGATCCGTTTTCCCGCTACCGGACACCATAATTGCTTCATATATCTGGCACTGGGACTGGGTCTTTTTGGTGACAAGTGCATCTAAAAAGTGTGAAATACTAGAAATTTTAAGGAGGTTATTGTGGCTGTTACAAATGCATATATATCTGGCACAAATTGAAGTAGTATATATATATATATATATATATATATATATATATATATATATATATATATATATATATATATATATATTATGATATATATATATATATATATATAGATATATATCTATATATATATATATATATATATATATATATATATATATATATATATATATATATAGATATATATCTATATATATATATATATATATATATATATATATATATATATCTATATATATATATATATATATATATATATATATATATATATATATATATATATATATATATATATATATATATATATGTATATAATCTATATATATTATATATATATATATATATATATATATATAAATATATATATATATATATATATATATATATATATCTATATATATATATATATATATATATATATATATATATATATATATATATATATATCTATATATATATATATATATATATATATATATATATATATATATATATATATATATATATATATATATATATCTATATATATATATATCTATATATATATATATATATGATATATATATATATATATAGATATATATATATATATATATATATATATATATATATTATATATATATATATATAGATATATAGATATCTATATATATATATATATATATATATATATATATATATATATATATATATATATATATATATATAGATATATATATATATATATATATATATATATATATATATATATATATATATATATATATATATATATATATATCTATATATATATATATATATACTACTTCAATTTGCATGTATATATATATATATATATATATATATATATATATATATATATATATATATATATATATATATATATATATATATGTATGTATACATATATTCTTTTTTCTAAAGACTCCGGAGCATTTATCAGTTTAGTTAAAAAATAATCAATTTATTGCCATGATAACTATTCACTTTTTTCTCCCAGCCGTTTGAACAGATCGATTTTTATTTCAACTTTTTTAGTGAGTTACAAACTAGTTCGAACTGAACTTTGGAATACTACTCGTGATCCCAACTTGACTGCTCTGAAAATTCATCAGCTCCTCCTGAGAACACTATTTAGAGCATGAAACTAAAACATTTAGATCTTGCGAAACAAAACTTTCGGTTGTTTAACTTTTTGTGGTTCGACAAATTTCTTTGTACACTTTGTTACAGAAGAGTCGCGTTTCACAACTTAATACACTTTTGTACTTTCGTACAAATATGTTTTATTTTGGTTAGTGGGCTCGCATGAGTCTCAGTTAATATTTCAAAATTTCATATACGTTTTCCTTTGTTCTTTTATCCTATTCGATATTATTTTTTATTGTTCATTTATCATTGTTTCCTAACTTTTGCGTTATTTTTTCTGTACTGGTTCCTTTCCTATGTGAACTATTGCCCTTACGGTATTCTGCTTCCCTAGCTTTCGTACAACTTAGCCAGCAATCAATCATTATCATCATGATCAATGTCAAAAGGCCTTGAAAGTTTGTGGTTAAATACAATAAAGGATAGTCAGATCTTTGTAATACATAGTCCTGACTTGCAATAGTCAATGACCCATGCTATGAGTCATTGGTCTTTATGCCAGGAAGAGATAAAGTACTCAGTGCCATAACTATGCCTAAAGAGATGTTAACCTATAACTCAGCATGTACCCTGCCCTTTTGATCATAATCCAGGTACTACCAGGTGAACGAGCTGGACCTAGCTAATTAAGGGACAGAAACGCAACTGCCTGAAGGTATCTGTGTAACATATTCCCAATTACTCCAGCATACGAGTACATATCACTTAATGAGAGTAAACGTGTAAGTGTTGTCTTCTGTATTAATCATTTGGAATGGCCAATCTTAGTTTAACTTGCTACTATATTACCATTGTTATTCAGAAGATGAACCCTACTCATATGGAAACAAAACCCACAAGGCTACTGACTTGAAATTCAAGCTTTCGAAGTATATGGTGTTTATTCTCGTATAGAAGAACACCTCACTCCCAAATTTGGGTCATCCATGAATGTAGCCTGACGGGACGGCTATGCTACAACAAAATAAGTCATAAACGCACGTCGGCATATGATCGCACCTACGTCACGAAACACATTGAAAACAAGTCAAAGATCGTAAGTGGAGGAGGAATCTTTGTAAATAATAGTAGATGCACCTGGCTAGGGTTACCAATGCGTCGCTGGATCAGATTGGCTCTACTACTTATTTGGTGTAACTTCTGTGCTAGATGTCAAATTTTCTATCCTACAAATGAGGGGTGGGCTGTTTCTAAATTCATGGAACACCTACTGGACAACTGAACACCCATTGTACGTTTCAAAGATTCAACTGACTAGGAAATCCAGACATTTCTTAACTCTTCTAATAAATCAAAGGTGTTAAGGGTCATGCCAATGGTAAAAGGTTTAATATTTTTGTATCACAATTTGAATAAGAAATTAGGGCTACATTCAAAACGGTTTTTTTTGTATAATTCTTCTTTAAGCTCAGCAGGTTAGATTATCAACAGAAATATACTTTGCAGTTTTAGAAGACAATTGTCACTGAGGGAATTTCATCCCATGACGTTTAATGGGCCATTCGCGGATGCATAACACTAAATCTCAGCAGGTGAGAGGAATTACCTGCTCCCGCACCTCTCTGCTTTTATGGTATTTCACGTCAGGTGGGATATTTAATAGTTCCTGCCTTTGTAATGCCGAGGTCATGACATTTACAGGCTATTAGATTTATGACAGTGAGTTTCAGGAGCTTTGAATTCTCTCTCTCTCTCTCTCTCTCTCTCTCTCTCTCTCTCTCTCTCTTATACATACTCAATTCACTTTGACCCATTTTTATAGAGAATGACGCGGACATTTCATTTGCTAATTGCAATACGCTAATTGATACCTGATAGGTGCCGCTTTAGACACCACTTGCGTAAGTTAAAATTAAAATTATTATAATAATTAATTTTATTTTTTTTTTATTAAATGTAAGCATTTAATGATAATTTAATGATACTATAATAGATTCACATCAACCGTGCATCTGATATCTAGGCCAGTTCATTACGACGCTCCTAGTCGTAAGGGACTGGCCTATATATCAGATGTACGGTTGATGTGAATCTACTATACTATGTATGCATTTGTGTATGTGTTTTATATATATAATAGATATATGTATATGATTGTGCCTGCGTATGTACGTGTGTGCTTCTGTGTGCGCATGTGTATTCATGCATGTGTATTCATCCTAAATTAAACGTAAAAGGTTAACAAAATAGTAGAGTGTTTACCCTTCTGGATTATCAATTATTTAAATGGGCTCACCTCTCGGTGATAGTAAGCTTTACTTATATCTAAAAGAGAGAGAGAGAGAGAGAGAGAGAGAGAGAGAGAGAGAGAGATGAGAGAGAGAGATGAATCCCAAACCCAAATACTTGCCCATCAGGAGTTATATTGATCTTACACATTTTAAGGGGCAAGAACCAAGACTGTGCTTCTCTATGAAGTAATTTTAGTAATCTGTTGACCCATCTTGACTTATGTTGACCTCTTCCCCATCTACACAGGTCCCTAGGTTTTATACCTACAATTTGGTCACTGGGCCAAATCAGTTGTTGAAGCCAGTAGAAACCACATTATACTTATGCCTACAGTTTGATTGGGCCAGATCAGGTGTCGAAATTACAAAGATTATATGACACTTATGCTTGCTTCAGAGATTTATTTCGACTGTAGCTCAAAGGTAACCAGGTTTTTATTCGCCCACCATCACAACAGTGTACACTTTCAATAGCTCTATTTCTATTCAGTAAAATGCTGTGGCTTCATGTCCTCATACTTCTGCAATTCAATGACGCTGATAGGGTAAACATTCATAGCGTTTGGAAACGAACGGCATTGCTGGATGAATTTCAGGCGTAGCCGCTTCGTAAATAAATTTCCATACAGATTTCAAAATGGGCTCTGTCGCTTGTTGAGTGATCGCTCTCTTGACCTCAGGTGATCTTGCAAATGTGATGGACTTTGAGTTAAGTCTGGTTACCGGAGAGGAAGTGACTGAGTGGCTTTGTTATTGTTTCTGAGTATTGATTGATATTAGTACTTTTATTCTTAGAATTGCCAACTTTCGTTTTCGCTTAATTCATAATAATCGGGTGTGTTTATATACGAACAATGGTACTTTACAACTATTTAAGTGTCCTTGCGTGATAAATCTTTGTTGTATTCATCAGATTATGTTAATATCTATTGGTCATTATTTTTTATTCGCAAAAAGATATAAATATGCTCATGCATATTTATATCTCCCTCATTAGTTGTTAATTTTCTACAGAAATGAGATAAAGAAAACCCGCTTTCCCTACTTGTATCAAGACTTTCCGTCATGAGAACAAAGTCGAGTTTAACAGAACATTAAACACAACTTTCGTGGAAAAGGGTGAGAGTTGATGATGACTAATTATCCCTTTGCCTAATGAGATCTTCCCTCAAAGAGACCATTTGCATACCGTTAAGCATTTAACTGTCGTTATCACCTATTTGCATGCTCATACAAAACGGTTTATTTTATTTAAGTGTTCTCTCTCTCTCTCTCTCTCTCTCTCTCTCTCTCTCTCTCTCTCTCTCTCTCCTTAATTAGCATTGTTATCATTTACTAATTAGGTAATACAGAAACTAGTAAAACTTTTTCAATTGCCGTCCACCTCCTCTCTCTCTCTCTCTCTCTCTCTCACACAAAGCTATCAAACAAGGGAATTTTGTCAGCTACCCCTGCACCGAGGATATGCAAACTCTCTCTCTCTCTCTCTCTTCTCTCTCTCTCTCTCTCTCGTCTTACAAGCTACCGAACTTTAGACATTCATCCACCCCTACGTCGAGGATATATGAATTCTCACAAACCTGAAATACTTCCTTTTCTCTCGCTTTGATTTTTTTTTTTTTTAATTAACCCCTTTTCATAGCTTTTATTTTTATACTTTTTCTTCTTTTAATGTTTTGTACGATCGGCTTTATACATGCCTGAACTTCTAAGGCGTTTGTATGAAACAGGCAAATCCCTGGAAGCAGAGCTGCATTTTTCCGAAATTCCTTTCAAGGGTCGTGTTGGGGAATTGAACACCGAGTACCATACTCTCATCTTTTTAACTAAAAGGGAAAGAGAGAGAGAGAGAGAGAGAGAGAGAGAGAGAGGAGAGAGAGTTTATACGATAATTTTTTTCTCTCCATTATAGTTTTCAGCTTAAAACTATAGAGAAAATTGTAGAAAATGCGTCTGTTCCACTATTTAGTACGTTACTTCTTTTATTTGTTTTGGTATTTATGTACCTGTTTGTTCATTATACATACCGACTTTTCCTTTTGCGATTGGGTCACCATCACTATTCGACTTGAGCCAGTTTTCACATTGAAGCAAAAAGAAAGAAAAAAAAATCAATAAAACACTCCAAATCCTTTCAGACATATTCCATTCGGATCCTTTCCCAGTTAACCTTCATAACTCTGGGAAAGAGTCTCGCGTGCCGCGGAAGAATGATAAATGGGTCTTTTATTATAATGCAGCCGAGATCGATGGTTCCAGGGTAATACACTTTCCCGCAATCCAGCCTCTGGGAATCGAGTAGCTCAGTCAAAGCCTTGAGAAACGATTCGACTTTGACCCACATCTGTAAGGGCGGTCCGAGAGGCTACTCGTAGAGGGACTTCCAAGTCTTGCTTTGCTTTGCTTTAGAATGTGAAGATTTCATAGTATGGTAATATTACTAAAGGGCTATTAATGTATTTAACGTTATTCACAAGAACTGTATGACATTATAATTATATTTTATTTTTTCTAATATAGACAGGTTTATTTATATTCTTATATTTTTTATGTATATTTTATCATATGAATAAACTTTTGGATTTGAATTATTTTCGTATTTGAATAAAAAAAGAGTCCGTTGTTTGCTGAAGATAAAAAAATATTCATATCTAACCTTCATTCTAGAAATAATACAAAGAAGGCTGAGTATAATTTTTTTTTTATCTTTAGCAAACAGCGGAGCTTTTCCTATTTAAATTTTAAAAATACAAATCCAAAAGTTTATTCATGATGACAATTAGTGTACATATACATGGAAAATAAAATATAGAAATAAAATACATATCTTATTCTAGCATCCGTGGAATATTAAATACAAAGAGAAATATATGATTTTAATGTCAGCAGCCTTTTCAATACTATGAAATCTGCATTATAATTGATCCTTCATATCATTGTAATATCGACATTGGTTATTAAATGTAAGACATCTCATCGGAAAATAGTCAGGTCAGCAACGTGACTTCGTGATTATGGGATGTTGGTTCGTTCCCGCTACTGGACACCATAATTGCTTCATACATCTTGCATTTCGATCTAATACTTTTTAGTGACAAATGTATCCAAAAAGGTGTGAAGAATTCGAGAAGTTAAAACGGCATTGTGGCTATTACAAATACATACGCATCTGGTAAAAATTGAAGCAGTATATATATAATATATATATATATATATATATATATATATATATATATATATATATATATATATATATAGTATATGTATATATATATATATATATGTATATGTATATGTATATATGATATGTATGTATAGTATATGTATAGTATATGTATATATATATATATATATATATATATATATATATATGTATATATGTATAGTATATGTATATGATATGTATATATATATATATATATATAGATATATATATATATATATATATATATAATCTATATATATATATATATATAAGTATATTGTCTATGTTTATATATATTATATATATATATACTATATATATATATAGTATATATGCGTCCTCATCCCTCCCTCCTCATCCTTCCTCTTCCTCCTCTTTACTCTGTCTTCGCTTTTCTATTTTTATAAAGTCACACGATAACATGGCCTCTCTGCCCTCCTTATTCCCTAAACTACACAAACTACACAAACTGGGAACTCTTACTGTTTGCCAACGGTGCCCTGTCTGTAAGATGTCGCGAGGCTTATTAAGACTGAGTAAATATAAAAATACTATTTATTTCCCAAAGCAATTGGTTATAACAAAGAACAAAATGATTAACAAGTCATAACGGCATCTGGTGTTGTCTACGAGTACAACGTCCTAAATGTAATTTGGGAAAGTATATTGGATCCACCAGGCGGCTTCTCAGGGTGAGGGCCTCCGATTCCCATAGAGGAATAAGTTATAGAACCGGATATCCATTGACAAATCCAGAATCCTCTAATATACGTAGCCATACAATTAAATGCAAAAACCGAAATCATCTATGAAGATTTTAAGATCATTGGTTATACAAACAACCCACAAGAACTAACTTATCCTTGAAACATTAAATATTAAACAACGAGTTCCTTCTCTTAACTGCCAAACAACCGCTGTTCCCTGTATCTTTCTTAACTACTTTGCCTCTCTCAAAAAATTTTTGTATGTTTTGTTCTTAGTGCGTCTTTATCCTCTGTAATGGTAGGTTAACCTCCAGTATTTTATTCATTATTATTGTAATTTTTTTTTAAGTGTGTCTGTATTAAGTATGTGGTTCTGAATTTTACTATTTTGTTTCTAAGTGCGTTTTTTGTTCACGTATGTTTTCTGCTCTTAACAATTTTATTCTTTATTTCGTTTTTATCAATTTCCTTCGTCCGCTTTTAAAATTAAAGTCTTTTATATAGCTCTTTTAATTTTATATTGATATATTGTATTTTATTGTTGTAGATATCCCTGATGATGTGATTATGAATCACGAAAGCTTGGAATAAATGGATACTGTGTCTTCTGCTTCTGAATTCCTGCCCTTGATCTTGGATGAGAATGTTGATGTGCGCTGAGTTCGCCCTTACTCCCTGATTGTTTTATGGCCCTCTTACGGGAGTATCTACAGTACAATGGAGCTTAACTTTGTTTGTTTATTTTGTATGTCTCTTCATTCTTCGTCTCCTGTTTCAAACAGTTACCTCAACTTCCAGCAATTCGTTCGAACAAGATATGGCCCATCACTTCTTCATAAGTGTCGTAAACTTTAAAAACTTTACCGAAAAAAAGGAGAAAGTAAGCCTGGATGGATTTTCTACAGTACTGCCAGATAAATAATGTTGTCCCAATTTGAAAGTAAGGTTTAGTTAATGTATAAAAGTCTCTATATAATTCCCAATTTTACCTGACACCACCAAGTACCTATTACACACGAATTTATTTGTAAAACAGAAAGCTACGAACAACGACTTAATAGGGCTGAATAATAACTTTCGTAATGAAGTGTTGGACTCCTTCTCGTTCGTGGATAGAATTGTCTTTACTTTTAGGCCTTTTTAAACAAAAGTATTCAGAGTGTCGTTGATTGTTTTATACAGAGAAGGCATCATAAAAAACTGTCTAATCTTGGAATTAACTTACCTAGATTTCATGGCTATAACAAAACTGTTTATATTTTTTCTAAGTATTTTTTTTATCTAAACGTGAGGAATTCTTTTGTCTTCGGATTAAAATTTTGTCTGCCTAATTACAAACCTACGTTCTGCCAGTTCTACTTGCCCCTTGAACATTATTCCACCGCCTAAAAAATCGAATTTTGTAATTTGTGTACTGATCAGTCGTTTACAAATGAATTGAGGTTCTATCACGTAACGCTTTTTATAAACTAAAAACACATTGGGCCCCCATTTTTTAATAAGAATGATTATGAAACCCTCAAAACTCTGTCCAAGCGTGATGATTTGATTATTACGAAGCCTGATAAGGGGAGGGGAACTGTCATCTTAGACAAATCGGAATACGTCAACAAAATGACCCAAATCTTAAATGACCCTACTAAATTTGAAGAAGTTGGTCTCCCTAATTTTCAAATCATCTTTAGAATGGAAGACAAGATCAATAGATTTCTCCGTAGCCTTAAGAATGAGAACATCATTAACGAGAACACATACCATGATCTTTTTGTTACAGGTTCCTCTTTTGGAATTTTGTACGGTCTACCCAAAGTCCACAAACCCAACGTCCCCCTTCGCCCTATCTTGGCTTCCTTTAGAACTCCAAATTACTCATTGGCTAAATTTTTTGTTCCCCTATTGGAGCCCCTGACCACTAATAAGTATACTGTATCTAACTCTGAACAGTTTAAACAACGCATTCTTTCACAAGATTCGGACCTTTCATGGCAAGCTTCGATGTGGGGAGTCGTTATTCACTAATATACCGGTTAGAGAAACGATAGATATAATTTGGACAAACTTTTTCCCACCTCGATTCATTGTATCATAGTTTTAGCCGCTCCCTTTTTAAGATGTTTTTTAGAACTGGCCGTGCTGGACAACGGCGTTTATTTTAATGGTGTGCTTTCAGACAAATAGAGGGCATGGCCATGGGTTCTCCTCTCGGACCATACGTTCGCCAACATCTTCATGTGCTCCCTGGAGGAGCGAATACTCGAGTGCCCGTTAGCCTATCGCCCCTATTCTATGCTAGATATGTTGATGACACTTTTATTCTGTTTAAACAAGACCACGATGCTGAACGCTTCTTAGAATTTGTAATTTCCTATCATCACAACATCACTTTCACAATAGAAAAGAACACGAATCCAAGCTAGCATTTTAAGATATACTCGTAACCAAAGATAATGACAAGTTTAACACATCTATATTCAGAAAGAAAACTTTTACTGGTCTGGGTCTAATTTTTATAGCTTTTGTGTTTTATCAATTTTAAACTGAACTCTATCTACACTCTTATACATCGTGCATTATCTTTAACATCGGACTGGAACCTATTTCACCAAGAAATTGTCTTCTTACAACAATACTTTACCAATAATTGTTTCCCTACCCATGTTTTTCACACGATTCTCAAAAACTTCTAAATAGAAAATTCTCCAATAGACCAAAGTGTTTTGACGTTCCTAAACTTCCATTCTATGCAACATTTCCTTTCTTATATGAAGATAAATTTCGAAGGATTTCTTGAAAATCGTCCAAAAATACATTGGGGCCATCAATCTAAAATTAATACCCAAGAACCTTAAAAATATTGGCTCTCTTTCAGATTCAAGGATCGGCTACCCACCTTGATGTCGTCTGGTGTTGTCTACGAGTACAACTGTCCTAAATGTAATTTGGGAAAGTATATTGGATCCACCAGGCGGCTTCTCAGGAGGGTGAGGGCCGATTCCCATAGAGGAATAAGTTATAGAACCGGATGTCCATTGACAAATCCAGAACCTCTAATATACGTAGCCATACAATTAAATGCAAAACCGAAATCATCTATGAAGATTTTAAGATCATTGGTTATACAAACAACCCACAAGAACTACTTATCCTTGAAACATTAAATATTAAACAACGAGTTCCTTCTCTTAACTGCCAAAACAACCGCTGTTCCCTTGTTGATCTTTCTTAACTCTTTGCCTCTCTCAAAAAAATTTTGTATGTTTTGTTCTTAGTGCGTCTTTATCCTCTGTAA
>NC_087200.1:208070450-208120450 GCF_015104395.2 Macrobrachium nipponense
TTTAAGGTCTTTGGTAGTAGAAGCCATTTCGCCTGATACTGTGACACCTGAGCAAAAGGAAATTCTTTCTTAACCTAATCTTTAGGGACTCAGGAATTACGTTGATTCAGGTGTAGTTCAATGTTATGTTAAGTAGTAACTTTACCTCTACATTATATAAGAAGGATAATCTAATTTAATGATATCCTTTTGTTTTATTCCAAACCTTCTGTGAAAGGTATGTCTACAATTATTTCTTATTCAGAGAACGTTTGTTTTTTTTTTTTAAAAGACACTGTGACGAAATAATTCATACAGTTGGCGATGTGACCAGGATAGAGAGAGAGAGAGAGAGAGAGAGAGAGAGAGAGAGAGAGAGAGAGAGAGAATTTATATCATTTCAGGTAATTAATGGGACATGTCATATGTAAGTGTAAGCGAGTATATATAAATATGTTTTTGATTTACCTGAGTCTAATATTTTCTTTATATATGAATTCAAAAAAAATTTTTTAGTTATTTGAAATTATTAGTGATATTTCTCTCAAGATTGCGGATAATTAATAAAAAAAGATAAGACGGAAGGTAAACGTGTCCTTTTCGTCGTAAAAAAAATAAAACCATTTCATTACCTATGGTTTCCAGTTCACTTATGGCACCATTCTATGGAATTCCAGGTATCGGGACACAGATGTCCCTTTCCTCTTACTGAAATATGAAGGGGAATCCCCACTTCGACCCGGAAGCCTTTGATGTTAGGCCGGAACCTTGGCTATCAAAGGGTCCGGTGTAATTGGAAGAGAGTCCTCTCTCACTCTCTCTGCTCTCTCTCTCATCTCATCTCTCTCTCTCTCTCTCTCTCTAGGCAAGTCGTGTCAATTAACAGTCGACTAGCAACCAGATACATATTTCAGCTGTAGTTTCTGCTTAGGGCTCGAACACAAGTCAACCTGTTGGGTGCTACAATTAAGCTGCAAGACCAGAGAGAGAGAGAGAGAGAGAGAGAGAGAGAGAGAGACAGACAGCCAGACAGACAGACAGATAGAGAAAGAGAGAGAGAAATTCTCATATTTCCACTCCTTTTGTTCTCGATGTTTCCTGTGGTTAGAAAAATAAAAATTGAAATGTATCTTTGAAGGTCGTAAGAGCTGGTGGGGATTTCCTTTTCGGCTCAAAGGATACGCAAATAAAAAGGATATAAATGTTGAATGAGCTGTGGCAGTCCTGCTTGCTCCTAAAGAATCCTGTATGTGCGTTGTTTTTGTTTGCTCCCAAAGCATCGTCTGCTTTTGTACATCTTAATCAAAGAATTTGACCGTCTGAAGAGTCACTTTGTTGACTTAAGAAAAACTCCTTCTTACTGTCTTATACCGCTTATTTGCTTGTGTTCCCCAGAGTGAGGATATGAAAAAGGAAAATTCCTATGTATTTGTACTGTCTTTTTTGCTATTTACTGTACATCTCCATGATATGTTTATACATCAACTGGTATTCTAATTAATATCATATATTACTTTACAATTAACTGTGATATGTTATAACGCATAATTCCAAAAGTCTCTTAGCACTTTTTGTCTCTCTTCTGATATTTTTGTGGTCTGTTTTGCCCGGTGATTTAGATTTTAAATTAGAGATGATTGCGGTATACAATTGCTCTTTCAAGTTTCATATTAATTTGTGTGTATTCTATCGAACTGCAGGTTCTACAATATTTCGTGTCCCATTCATTGTTTTTCGATGTAAAGCTAACTAACACGGAAAGAAATTTACTCTCTCTCTCTCTCTCTCTCTCTCTCTCTCTCTCTCTCTCTCTCTCTCTCTCTCTCTCTCTCTCTCTCTCTCTCTATATATATATATTCTGTTAACACAGTTTCATTGCAGGTATCTCTATCAAACAAGATTTGATTGAATTTCATAAATAAAATTTTTTGAGAGAATTTAATCATCCCTTTAAAACCCTCATCCCTGAATAGTTACTTAAATATTATATATTTAACTTATGGTATCAATCTTCCTTCTCACAACTGAAACTTCCCCTATGGCAGGTGTACGAGATATCGTGTACAAAATGATTCCCATTTCTATCCAGTAGCCCTACTATAGATTACCATCGTCTGGAATATGAAGTTCCAGGTGAGGGGTGGCCAGCTTCTTCCAGCCTGTTTATGGCTGTTGCAAACTGGATTCTTTTTCGAGGCTGGAAAACTCCAGCTTATTCCATATTTATAGAATTCACTACTACATTCTGGAAACTGCGTAGGATTACTGTCATATTTTCCTTGTTCATGATTAGGTAAGGTAGTTTCTCAGTTTTTGGAGGAGAGAGGGAGTGTACATTTCATTTCATATACTTACGATACATATCGGAGCCTTTGGAAAAGCAAGAGAGAGAGAAAGAGAGAGAGAATCTCTAATGAATAGAATCAATTGAATAAACTTACTATATCGGAACCTTTGGAGAAGCAAATGAATAGATTTCATCTAATATGGTTGCTATATCACAGCCCTTTGAGAAGCATATGAGAGAGAGAGAGAGAGAGAGAGAGAGAGAGATGCCTTTCACTGAGGAATTAGGATTGTTTGCGATTCTATAAATTATACAATTTGACGATGTTCTGATAACAACTCACGTCTATTTACAGACTTCTCTGTCTCTCTTTCTCTCTCCTCCTGACCGAATTACGTCCCACAGCAGTCAAGTAACAAACAGGTACTAAATTACTTCTTAATTCACTTCTCAAGTCAACAGATACTTCCAGGTTTATCTAGGGAAGCCAAACACATCCTCTTATCTAGGCAATGATTTGGGGATCAAACGATGTTCATTCAGAAAAGGTATCCTTCGAACCCACGCTGGGAGACCCTATTGGATTAGCAGTCTAACGCCTTAACCACTCGGCCACCTCGTCTTTGAGAAGAAAAAAAAAAAGAGATATTAAGAGATATAAAAAATAAGATAAGGAGATTGTTAAATGTTCAAGGAATATTTTGAACTCCCCTGTGAGTGATCATTAAATTTATCTGTAAACTATCATATCTTCAAAAACGTTCAGAAATCAGTCAAAGTTTGTGAACACAAAAAGTATTCAGAGAAAACTTACAGCCTTTGACATTCACAGATGTAGAAAACTTCGAACAATGAAAATATAAATTGAGGGCCTCCTTATTTTATAAAAGACGTCGTTAGGTAACAAACCAGGAACCATTCATTTTGAATGCAACATCGATCACCAAAAGCGCTCCATTTCAGACAAATGATTTGTATAGCAAAGGGGGCTGGTCCCTGTAGCAAAACGGCCAAAAAATGGTTCATACCATTATGCTACAAATTTGAGTAGGAAGGCCAAAAGAAACAGGAATTCTTTCCTTGACGCTCTTCCATTTGAATGATTTCGAAAGAATAATCTTTATTCCGTTCCAGGTTATGTAAAAGGTCGAATTTAAGAGACACTTATTCTATATTTTCCCTTTTAGAGTTCTGTACGTCCGGTAGATTTGCTACTTGTTCACGAATGTATGGACTGCTTTAGTAACTTATGCATGCATAAATATATATATATATTATATATATATATATATATATATATATATGATATATATATATATATAGTATATATATATATATCTATATATATAGATGAAAGGCCTATGGTTTTTGATTAATAATATATTGCCAATATGTTCGCTGTGACCTATGGAAAGTGGAGAAGCAAAACGACCCGAGGAAGGCTGAACAATGGTTTCTGTGGATGGCGTGACATAAAACTGCATAGTTAGACAAGTCAATGTACTTAGGTCATGAACTCCTCTCAAAGTGCCTTTGTGAAACTGGTTGCGGCCAGTAATTGTGAGGCGCGAACGAAGTGTGCGTTCGTAAGTGCATGTACGCCTCTTCCTATTAAAATGCAACATACCCAAGTCTATGGGGGATTTGATAGAGGCGTTATTGAGAGAAAGGCAAGATGCCGTGGTGCTCACCGAGAGTCTTTTATAATATAGTGCTTTAAATAGTCCGGCTGCATGGGTGAGTTAAATTACTTTAGCCAAAGGGGTGGCTTGTTGTCTGTTTGACATTTTTATAAGAATATCTAATCTTTGAATTTTGTTGCTAAACTTACGTGTACTTATGGGATGTGTTCTGTGTCTTGAAACAGACGGTTCTGGCAATGGGGGACCGAGAGGGAGTCCGGATAGGGGAAATAGACTTTTGGTGACTAATTACGATTCAGACATTTTCGTTGGGGTTTTAACTGAATTGAGTTAGTCTGTAAGACTTGATTGGATCATTATCTTTTGTTACTTAATAAATGTTTATTTTATATTGCAACTCTCTCATTTTGACTACCTGTTTAGAGTGGAGAGAAAGAGGTGAAGAGAGAGAGAGAGCAGAGAGAGAGAGAGAGAGAGAGAGAGAGAGAGAGATTGGTGTCAGTGCTAGAGAGAGGTGGAGAGAGAGAGAGAAAGAGAGGTTTGTTTGTGGTTTGCCTTGACGCTCGAGTTACATGTTTACCAAATGAATAATGAGGAAATATCCTCATTACATCTATATATATATATATATATATATATATATATATATATATATATATATATACACAATATATATGATCATTACGTCTAAATATTTCACCTTACAGCTGTGCATTCAATAACTCTTACTACCCTCATCCATTGCAGAATCAAAACTATTCTGCAGTTACAACTCACAAGATATTATTTTAAATATATAAACATCTCCCAAAATATTGGAAGCACAACTCTGGGCGAATATTCACTCGTGATTGTATGCATGTCCAACGATATCCGTTCCCAGGATGCTGGGGTTCGTTTGATATGCAAACTCTGGGACGGTGTTATGCCTTTACAGATACAAATTGCAGTTCATTTGGGATTCTGCTCCCTCTATTGATGTCTGTTCGTTTGTTTGCTTGCGTAACAGAGACTTCTCCCATGTGAATAACCAGTCGATTTCATTTCTATATTTGCGTTCCTCAAGTCCTAGACATGTCAGAAATATTCCATTGGAAGACTGAAAAGAAAAATATTAATATTATTGACACCTAGGGAAAAGACATATGAAATGGAAATATAAGAAGGTAATGAAATGCAAATATAAGAAAATAAAAAATTTATTAGTTTCGTATTTTGTAACGTTAATTGACACTAATTTTAGATCCACTCTTATGTATTTCCTGCAACCATTCATTATAATTCACCAAGTAATTATCATGACGCCTTTTTACAACCGTTTGTTAAATATATAGCCTCTTCTTTGTGTACTGAAACACTCTTTAAGAATTGCATATTCGGCTATTCCTTGATAATAATCACGTTATTCTTTTTGCCAGAGTTCATGACAATTGTGCATTAACATCTACATCTTCAGTAATGGCAACTTTTTGGAACATTTTGCAAGATGAAATAATTGGTAACAGAATAGCAGGCGGGAGTGTTTCTCCTAACTACTTTTTTTAGTTCTCAGTAAAAAAAAAACTATTATGGCGGCTTTGTCTGTCCATCCGCACTTTTTCTGTCCGCCCCAAGATCATAAAAAGGACTGAGGCTAGAGGGCTGCAAACTGACATTTCGATCATCCACTCATCTACCATTATACATAACATATTGCAGCCCTCTAGCCTCAGTAGTTGTTATATTATTGAAGGTTAAAGTTAGACATAATCGTGGCAACGCTGTAGATTTTAAAGTCCAAGGCTCATACCATAAACTCGATTTTTTTATTATTTTATCATTACATAAAAAGAGATGTAATCATTCTACAAATATGCATTGGACTGTTGTACCGAAAAGAAAAGAGAATATTCCAAAAACTTCGACAAAGATATAAGGTTCAGCTCATCCTAAAAGCTCGGACAAGGTAAAATCACGCGATAAAAAATGTTCGCCTAAAATCATAGTGTTAAGAGCTTTTAGAATCGGAATTTTATCCCACACTCCAAAGTTACCGGAATTGTCTTAATCTCTTTCTCTCAGGTATCTGGAATATCTTAAGACTTTTTTTCATGAGTAAAATCCTGAAAGCAGGAGAATTTTACATAGAGAAGAGGGAGAGAGAGAGAGAGAGAATGGAGTGGCTATCTTTAAATGCACAAAGAACGATTTGATGTTGACGCCTCCGGTTACAAGGAAACCTGGATCAAAGAAAGTGCATCTAGTTGAATTGCAAGTGTATTGCATTTAAGGGAAGAGAAAGGGAGGGAGAAGAAGGTAGGGATAGAGAAGATAGCTAGTGACTGATGGTAGTAAAAATGTAAAAAAATAAAGTGAGTGCAGGATTTGATTTTAAAATGATAACCCCATTCTTTAATAATTAAAAAATATATATTTTCAGTTTTGACCTAGTATGCACATTTCTGTGTTAACCTTATCATCAATGTCTTTCAAATTTACTATGAATAGTTGTTGTCACCATGAAGTCTTAACTAGTCCAAAGATACAGAACATATAGCACACTCACTCTCCATAGCTTTAGATTGTGACCTGGCAACAATTAAGTAACCTATATATTATGACAGCTCTTGTAAGTTCGACAGGCAAAAATAAGAGTAATTGAATTCAATATACATTTATACGTAAAAAATAAGGCTTCCAGAATATCAATTGTCTTTAGTTATGGGTTAACAGTCATCGCATAGTATAGTAGAGACATGGAAGGAGATAAATAATACTGTAGAGAACTAGAATATGTCTACTTTCTTCTATAAAAGATAACTTTTAAATCGAACAATTACAAAGAAGGAAGCCAGTGACATGATTCACAGGAAACTCTTCTTCAAAGTTTTATTTGTAGCAAATTGACGATAACGTTTATGGAAATTACCATTTTCTACGTTCATTGCACAATTAGGGGTCATTAGGTTACGCTTTTTCCTCTTTTTAGAGAAATGGAAATTAGGCAACAGTTTATCTGCAAAGTTTTTTGGACATATCATTATATTTTGAAAGGATACAATTTTCACGCCTAATAACGAGAAACATTAAAATAAGTTTAGATTTAAGTTCGAGGGCAGAATATCAGTGGTAAGACTGTCCCTTGAGTTTGTTTTGAAATTTTTTTTCCGTCCAAACCCTTACAAGAACAGAGAGAGAGAGAGAGAGAGAGAGAGAGAGAGAGAGAGAGAGAGAGAGAGAGAGAGAGAGAGAGAGAGAGAGAGAGAGAGAGTTTAGAATTAATCCAACAGCCCTATTACCAGTCTTGAAGCTATTTTGTTCTTCATTTTCACATATGTGCAACGAGGTAACTTCCTTGCCATTAAAATTCTACCGTACGATAAATTGGCATGTGGGGAAATTTCCTCTTTTTACTTTATAAAACATTGTGCACAACGGATTGTGCCCAGTCCTTATAATTTTGAATGTACTCGACTTTCAGGAAAATAATATGAGACTGAAGTAGATAATCCCTTCAGAAAAGTCCGTAATTCAAACTTCTTTAGAACCACATTTCATAAAAAAAAACACACATTTAAACAGAATCTGCCCTCACTGTTAAATGGTAAATTAAGAAAAGTCAAATGAAGTCATTATGAAGCCATTCAATCGTCATGCAAACATCAGTTAAAGAACATTGGAAACGATTTAAATTTTCCAAGAAATACTTCGATATTTCGACTCACGAATAAAATACTCAGGTAGGCTTATTCTTTACGACCGTATAGGATATTTTAAATCATCAGCAAAGAACAAGAACGGCCTCCACGTAAAGCAAGATTTGCCAGAGACATAAATTCGACTTGGAAAGTGGATATACAATAAACGATGGGTCGCTATTAAAGAAATTGGCAGCTTCCAGCGAGAAAAATGTGGCTCCTTTCCGAGGTGAAAAGTTATGCAGAGATATTTCTTTTCAAAAGGATGTAAAAAAGTAGACTTTTTGATCGTTTGCAAGTATCAAGGTTCAGGATAAGTTAGGAATTATATAGCTCTAGATAAGTTAGGAAATTTCTTTTCAAAAGGATGTAAAAAAGTAGACTTTGTGACCGTTTGCAAGTATCAAGGTTCAGGATAAGTTAGAAATTATAGCTCTAGATAAGCTAGGAAATATTTTACCCACCGAATTTGATGACAGGCATGTTTTAGTTGTTTGGCTTTGGAAAAAGGAGACTCCAAATAAAATACATTCTATTGTCAAGGAAACGTATTTACTTGGAATTATAATGTCAAGGAAATATATTTCCTAAAATTGCCAAATTTAAATCAATAAAAACATTTTTTACAAGGTAATGAAATATTTCTGAATACTGAGTTGCATACTGGTTCACAGGTTTTTTAATTTAGGCTAAATTTTGTACAGGTTCATCTCTCTCTCTCTCTCTCTCTCTCTCTCTCTCTCTCTCCTCTCTCTCTCTCTCTCTCTCTCTCGTATGATTTATTCTATTTACAATAATCGCTGAAATATAGATATCTGACGTACGTCCCAAAATGTATTACTCAGGAAAGTGAAAAGCCGAATAAAATGAAAAATATGACCCCTGAAATATCGCCAGTAGTAAATGCCAAAGTTTAAAAATGAGACCCAGTTGAGTGTGCTTCCATAGTACCAGATTCTGAACGTTATAGGTCAAAGGTGTATTTCCGTTCTTTTGGGACCTGGGCTTAAAGGAAGTGTGCATAATGCTTCCATACAAAGTCCTTTGCATTGAGGTTTAACATTGTTACAAGGGTCTGGAAATGGTAGCAGATACATCTTTTGAAGTTATTCGCATTGATAATAAACTATGTAGATTTCTTTCTTTTTCAAGATTTTTTTTTTTTCTATAAATATTCTTGAGCCTTTCTTAGGTTATGTAACAAGGATTGACATTCTGGAAACTGGTACTTCACCATATGACATGACATCCGATACAACCAATATTTTGTTTTTTTGAAAAGGTGTTTGAATTCATCCACATGCTAAGAACAGAGGTTTCCAGTGCAATTACGTATAATTATGAAACCTTGTATTTCTCTTAACGTGATAATGTTGTGTTTATATATCATCCTAAGTAAATTAGATGAGGCACTCACATACGTATAATAATGATATATATATATATATATATATATATATATATATATATATATATATATATATATATATATATATATATCTCTTCTTCTTCTTCTTCCCAGCTTTTTCCCATTTTTATATGGGGTCGCCGTTTCGGATGAGCCGTTTCCATCTATTTCTATCTTGCGCTTCTGCCTCATCAATTCCCTTCTCATGTAAATCTCCTCTCACACAGTCCTTCCATCTCTTTCTTGGTCTCCCTCTCTTTCTTCTTCCTTGCACCTCCACTCCCATAGTATGTCTCCCAGCGTGGCCTCATCTCTCCTCAACAGGTGTCCATACCATCTCAGCTCCCCTCCTGCACTTTCTTTGATACTTCCACCACTAGTTGACCCCCTTATGTAGTCATTTCTGATCCTATCCACTCTTGTTACCCCAGACATCCACCTAAGCATTCTCATTTCTGCCACATCCATCTTCTTCTGCTCTGCTTTTCTCATGCTTGCTGTTTCCGTACCATACAGCATTGCTGTTCTTACCACCGTCTTGTGAAATTTTCCTTTTAACCTAAGCGGCACTCTTTTGTCACAAAGAACTCCCGAGGCCGCTCTCCAGTTGTTCCAGCCTGCCTGTACCCGATGTTTTACTTCTTCTTCCATACTTCCTCCAGCGTTAACAAAAGATCAAATACTTAAAACTTATCAACTCTATTATTTGCTCTCCACCAAGCTGAATACTTTCTCTATCATCCCCCTCAGTGGTGGTACACATATATTCTGTCTTGATCTACTTATTCGCATTCTCTGTCCTCCAGTACTTGTCTCCATCTTTCCAATTTCACTTCCAGATCTTCCCTGCTCTCTGCACACAGAACAATATCATCCGCATACAATATGTTCCATGGTACTGTCTCCCTTACTTCCTCTATTTATAACATCCATCCCTATGTTAAAGATAAATGGGCTCAGAGCCGACCCCTGGTGTAATCCTACTCTCACCTCAAAAACCTTCTGTCTCCCCAACACTGCTCCTCACTCTGGTAAATACATTCCGGTACATCTCTTTGTATCAATCGCACATACTTCTCTGGCACCATCTTCTCCCTCAGGCTCCTCCATACCTCTTGTCTCGGGACTCTGTCATAAGCCTTTTCAAGGTCAATGAATACCAATATGTAGGTCCCTTTGTCTTCCCCGAATTTCTCCATTATTTGCCTCAGACAAAATATACCTCTGTTGTTCCCCTTCCCTTCATAAATCCCATCCTGCTCTTTTTACCTATTTGTACTTCTTCTCTCAGTCTAGCATCTATCATCCTTTCCAGTATCTTCAAAGTGTGGGACATCAATTTAATGCCCCTATAATTACCACACTCTTGGACATCGCCTTTCCCTTTAAAAATTGGGATCAATATACTCCCACGCCACTCATTTGGTATCTTTTCCTGTTCAAGGATCTTTATCATAAGATCGTACAGTATATCCACTCCTTCATCTCCTAATGCTTTCCATGCCTCCACCGGGATCATGTCTGGTCCGGTTGCCTTTCCCATTCGTTCATCTTCTTCAGTGCATTTAGTACCTCTTGCCTAGAAACCTCATTACCATGCCAATGTTCACTTGCCCATCCTCTCTTATTAGTCTATTATTTTCTTCATTTAACAACTGTTCGAAATATTCTTTCCATCTCTTCACTCTTCAATGTCTTCCTCCTTTCTAAGCACTACACCCTCTTGATTCTTTATTTGTTTGATGTGTGTTATATCTTTGGTGCTCTTATTTCTAGCCTTTGATAGCTTCATCATCTTCTTTAATCCTTCCTTTGGTCCCCAGCTCATTATACACATCATCATACGACTTTGCTTTAGCTTGGGCTACCACCTTTTTCACCACCTTGTTTTTCTCTCGTACCTATTTCTGTCTTCCACTGACTGTGCTCTTCCCATCTTTTCTTTGCCTCTTCTTATCTTTTACTATTCTCAAGTCTTCATCCCACCACCAACTATCCTTTTCTTCCCATATTGATACCAGATGTCTCTCCTAGCAGCTCCTTTCCATGCCTTCTTATTACTGCTGCATTTCGTGCCCACCATTCTTGAACATCTTCAATCCCTATATCAATATCCTCCAAAACCCTCCTCTTAAACTCTCTCTTCTTATCCCCTTCCTTCTGTAATTCGTACCATTTAATTTTCCTTATCCTTTAGCTTTGGTTTTGGTTTTTCCTTTCCCTTTTCAACTTCAAGTCCATACATAGCAGCCTGTGTTGGGGGGCTACATGGTCGCCTGGAATAACTTTGCAGTTCTTGACCTCCACCAGATTTATCCTTTTATACAAGAAATAGTCTATCTGGGAGAATCTTCCCCCACTCCTATAGTTATTAGGTGTTCCCTTTTCTTCTCAAAAAATGTGTTTACTATTGCCATGTCGAATGACACATATATATATAATATTATATATATTATATATATATATATAGATTATATATATATATTATATATATATATATATATATATATATATATATATATATATATATATATCATTATATATATATATATATTATATATATATATATATATATATATTATATATATATATCTGTGTGTGTGCGTGCATATACTATGTGCTTCTAAGTGTTTATTGTTGATACGGAAACGATTCACTTTATTAATTAATGAAATAAAGTTAAACCTAAAGAGTGCGAGGTAGAATAACAAAGATAAATTAATGAGGAAAACCTGTCGTCCTTTTGTAAACTGATACAAAATACGGTACATTTATACACAATCAGCATACAAAGGACGAACACAATTACAGTTATATTCACGATTGATATTGTTGTTAAGTCTACAGTCTTTTAAAATTTTATTTCCGTTGCTTTAGGATCAAGAACAAAATCATACTTCATTTCCGTTGTTCTGTATTAAACACAGAAGTCATCTTTTAAATTTCCGGAATTCTAAATCTAAATCTATGTTGAAATCTATGCTCGTTTACTTTTCAGAGACGTTGATACTGATAAAAACACCAGTAATATTTCATTCCCTTATTCTTTTCAGCGTCCCTTCGGTCCCTAGTTGCAACCCCTTTCATTCCTTTGACTGTAACGCCGTTCATATTCTCTTTCTTCCATCTTACTTTCCACCCTCCCCTGAAAATTTTTTTTTGGTGCAACTGCTTTGAGGTTTTCCTCCTGTTGCACCTTTCAACACTGAATGACCTCTTCACAGGCCCCAGTGCTTGGCCTGTGGCATAAATTCTCTGTTCCATTCCATTCAGTAGGATTTTAGTGCCTATTATAAAATGTTAAATTAGGAATTTTGCTCAAATATATCAATATATGCTTTGCTTTAAATAAAAACTATTTTTTCTTTATTGTTTTTTTACAAATAATCATATTTTTGCTTTCAACCTCCTTTTTAACCAAATACTATCAGGAACTGACATTAAAGTCTTCCCTGCTATTTTTTGGAGGTGTTCAGTTTCAAGTCAGTGGCCCCTTTTGACTTGTTCCATATGAATAGAGTTCGTTTTTTGAATACTAATAATAATAATAACAATAATAATAAAATACTGTATGGCTCAAAGAAAGTGACGTACAAATATGGCGAAAGTCTTACAAACAAACAAACTTGATGTGGCTGGGTGTTTCAGTGCCTTCAAAACCCATATCTAGCCGTGAGCATTCTTAAATAACCTATAAATACTGCCATTGATTATAAAAATTGACTTGTTAGTATTTTTTAAAACAAATTTTTGAATTTATTTGACTGTGAGCATTGCTAAAAACGCAATTTGAAAGATTTAATAAAAAAAAAACGCACATTTTCTTTCATCTTATTATGCATATAAATAGTACTCCTATAGTTTTTTTTTTTTTTTTTTCACCGCAAGACTCATTACTCTCATTCCTTTCGTTGTATATTCATGAGATATGAAAATGCCTCCATTTAGGAGCCGTGCCATAATCAGCAGTTGGGGTTATTCCCAGAGATGTTGAATTAGGTCTGTTTGATCGTCATTCATCTGGTTAATTCCCATTTATATTGGAAATGAGTTTTGGGTCGTTACTTACATTACGGTCTTCGAAAACATTATCGTTCATGAACCAATGATAGTTTATTTATTTCCGGGAGCTAAAATGTGGTCCTCATTGTGAATGTAAGATGTATAAACTTAATTCATTTTTATTTAATCTATTGGTTTTCATCTTCTGCTTAAGTTTTCGCGCAACGATAGTGTCAATACATTAATTAGGACGCTATCATGTAACGTATGAACTAAAATGTACTTCAGTAATTATAAAATTAGATCGCATCTGACGTTGTTACATGAAGGTCAATAGCAAATGCCAAATGTATGAAAACTTATTTGAAATAGTTTATATTTAGGAAGGAAAACCAACACTAATTACCCGCTCCTTATAATGAATGGAACGCTTCATATCAAGTCTCAGTCTTCAGTAATAATCAGAGCAATTTTCAGCCTAATTACAGCAGTAGCTCCAGAAACATATCTAGCTTAATGCAATCTAAAGTTTACAAATCATATACTTTTAAATTTTAAAAAATAGCACAATTGTTCATAAAGCTGAAATGAGCTCGAAATTTTGAAAATAAATCGCTTTGCCCATTATCCAAGTTCTGTTTTGAACTGCATAGGAAATATTTGCTAATCAAATGAAAGAGACTTAAAGAAAAACGATTACGAGAAATACTGAAGTATCTTCCTAAATGCAAAAAAATATATATAATTCATCTTTAAGAGAGATACTAAAGTATCTTTTTTAGTGACGGAAAGGTATATAACTTCATCTTTAAAAATATTAATCCTTTGAAGGATAACGATAACTTTCTCGATGTTAAAAAAAGTCATATAAAAATACATCTCACAAAGATGTGACTAATTTTCAGTAAACTCACAATTGATTACAAGTCGAGAAAGGTGTTAACACGCAAACATTAATAATTAAAGTTTCGGAAATCATTCCTTTGCAAAACTTGCTCCTTGCTTGTGCGTGACAGAATCTGCATGTTATCACACCAATGGAAAACGCGGTTTCAATTACACAATAATTAATACGTGTTCCACCCACAGCGTTATGTTTTCAATTCCGCTAATGAATGGAGCTATACGTGTCATTTGAAGCATACAAGAACCATAAGTAATTGCAATAAACACGAAAGGATCTTGAACCAAGTAGTCTCTCAGTTTCGCCCGTACTCTAATTTATAATCAAGTATGCATGCGAGTCAGTGTGACTAAATATACCTAGGTATAAATGTACTCAATCGTAATGGTCTTCTAACAATAAATCTGCCAATATATATATATATATATATATATATATATATATATATATATATATATAGATATATATATATATATATATATATATATATATATATATATATATATATATATATATATATATATATATATATATAATATATATAGTATGAATAACTTGATCACGGAACCTTTACAGTAAAGGGTCCGAACAGGACAGAAAGTACTTGGCTATTCTCGCTTTTTCATTTTTTTCCTTCGTGACAAAAAACCTTTATATATATATATATATATATATATATATATATATATATATATATATATATATATATATTTATATATGTGTGTGTGTGTATATATATATATATAATATATATATTATATATATATATATATATATATATATATATATGTGTGTGTGTGTGTGTGTGTGTGGTGTGTGTGTGTGTGTATGTGTGTGTGTGTGTGTAGAGAGAGAGAGAGAGAGAGAGAGAGAGAGAGAGAGAGAGAACGCTAACAGTTTCTGACCTTATATATTACGAAAGAGAATAAAAACAAGTAATTTTCCTAGCCAATATCATTGATAAGACAAATATGGACCCATTTGCTAGAGCTCTTTATAAACAGTAGGACTGTGAATTAGCTATTCCAGAAGCCTATAAAATTCTATTTCCTTCAATGGCATCGTATTTTGTCTAAAGACCTGAAAGGCAGCTAAAAAAATCTTTGTCATTCTTGTTTGTCACCTATGTCTAGTTTATTCTCTCCATTTATTGATCTATCTCATTTTTGCCAACTATTTATCCAATAACATTCTTTCCGACTCTCCTGAGTGAATTCGGGCACAAACGCAGTCAACAGTTTTATTGCGCAATTTTTTTTGTTGCTTGTGTATTTGTATACATTGCGAACTCGGCTAGATACCTAATGGAATTTCACGTTGTCCTATTTGTTATTTAGATTGCTTTGTTAACGCTGCCATTCTTTAGACACCTTTCTCATTGGCACTCGCTTTACTGTTCGTTTTTGTTCCACACCGAACTTGTAAATGAATATATATTTAGAGGAGGAACCTCACGACGCATAAAACAAACGCAATTATTATTATAAAAATGTTCTGTGATTACGTGACTGCGAGATATTGAATTATCTATTTAAAGCTCAATTTCTAAAGAATGTATATATAAATATATGTTCAAATCAAATTATTTTTTTCAACAGTTACCTAAGGAAACTTCGTGGAAAATTTTTTTTTCTTATTTTTTAGATGTCATGAAGAAACCATCTTTCCCAACTATATTTAATTTTCCAGTTGCGTCCCTTTTCTGAAATCAGTCACTAAACTATTTTCCAAGTACTCGTGTCTGTGCTATTGATACTTTGGTGTGCAAGCCAGCTTTATCACATCATCATTTATATCATAATCCTAATTTCAAATCAATTACGACGTAGCAACTCCCGTCTAATTATTGTGGCTGTTTTCAACAATTTTACTTTGCATCAAATTTAACGCAATAGAAAATTTTGACGATATTTTATATATTTATTTGTGCAGGTTTATGCAAATAATGCATGTACTACGTTGTACTGGGTGTCCCGGTATGGTAATCATAACTTCAACAGACAATCCAGAAGAGGAATACTCACAGTCACAACTGAAAATAAGAAGAAATTGAAAACGTTTAATGTGCGTGAACGTCCAGATTCAAAATGATCTAGAGCTTAAATTCCCCAGATTTTCGCAACTCCAAAGTTCCCTGATGAAAGGACCAGAGGCGGTGCATGAAATTAATCCGTTCAACAGAATATTTCTCAGGAGATGAAGTTTTGCGAACCTGTCCTTTCACTGAGGGAGGAGATTATCCCCTTCATGTATGTAAATTACTTCAGATGTCTTATGATTAGACGAATATTATTGCATGAAAATAAGTTTTTAAAATGTTTATTTGTAAACACTTGCTGCTTTGCAGTAATATAGGTGAATATGTATATTTATTCAAGAAAGATATCATAGACTGACATGAATTTGGCCTTTTATACTGCTATCCATTTCTAAATATCAATTATGATAAAGCAAAAATATCCACACAAACTGATCATTTAATGTAAGTACATCTATTTTTTTAATCATTATATTCCGCAAGGAAACGCTGTGACATTTTAAATTGATTTGATAACTAATAACCGATAGAGGTACTTGATGCTTACCAAAATTTTTTTTCCTCCACTGTGTGAATTCCGCCCCCCCCCCCCCCCCCCCCCCCCCCCCCCCCTCTCTCTCTCTCTCTCTCTCTCTCTCTCTCTCTCTCTCTCTCTCTCTCTCTCGTGTATATATTGACGCACTCTCGTGTTATTTTACATAATCTCTAACCATGGAGTAATCGAAACAATCAGAATTAGGGATTATATTTAATTTTCCTCTCTCCCTCTCTCTCTCTCTCTCTCTCTCTCTCTCTCTCTCTCTCTCTTTCTCTCTCTCTCTCTCTTTCTCTTTACACAGTCTCCAGCACAGAAATTACCCAAAAAGAAAACGTTCAAATGACTGACTGCCGATGAAGTCGAAGGAAACAACACTTTCCTTTCTTTGCTGATACTTAATTCGTAACATTTCCCTAATGTGTGTGTGTGTGTGTGTGAGTGCATTTCATTGAGGGCACTGTTGCCACAGACGATCAATATTCAGGCTTCGTCAAATAATCTTACTCCCGACCCGCAAGATTCCCCAGCAGATGGAGCGCAGATCTGAGCAAGAGAATTTAGTTCCTCACCTCCTTGACGACGACAGCGTTATGGTCTTTTCTTATAACTTGTTTCTCTGCTGGCCAATTTCCCTTTAGAACCCTCTTGGGTTTATTAAAGTAATGTTGACTCTGGCCGTAAGGTTTTCAGCTCAAGATTTAAAGAGAGAAAGAAAGATAACTAACACAAAGACTTTTTTATAGACATAGAAGTGTCCAATAGTCTACTCTAGGTCCCATATCACCTTTAAACTTTCACCAAAATTTCGACAAGGGAGCTTTCTCGCTCAAGCATGGCTCAATTCAAATCTATCTCTGACTGCACATAGTACCATAATATCTGTAGCAAATATAAATATAACACAGATCAGTCAAATAAAGAAGAATTTATCTAGTTGTTTGCAACTCCCAGCAGCAGATGTTTTGATGTATTTCTAATAAAATGGCATTCGTCTTAATTACTCAATTAAAAGTAACATTTTTATCCCATTTATATATTTAGGTCAATCCCCTGAGGGTGCTGGAAAAGGACATTATTGCTTTTTTGGTAGCTCTTTTCTTGAGGGCGGTTGTCTGTTGGGAATCACTCCTTATCCTACTAATTAAAATCTTGAATGATAATAAATAAAAAAGGCAAATAATTTTACTATAGATAGCCTACCCACCCACCCCCCTTAAAGAAACTGAATGCTCATTTAAAAAAGACTAATTAAACTTAAGGAAAAGATATGAAGGGGTTTTAAAATAGAAACAGCTCTCCTTAATTTGGACAAAGAGAGAGAGAGAGAGAGAGAGAGAGAGAGAGGGAGAGAGAGAGAGATTGTGGATGAAAGAGAGGAGGGAGTCATTAATTGGATTATCAGAACATATTTTTGTTCCCACATAACATAAAAAAAGTCAAAATCCAGACTCACGTAGATGACAGAAAGAACTTTTGACAACATCCTTTCGAAGTCTAACACCCCAAAACATGACAAAAACTTCCATTAAAATCATTTCAACTGAACTAAAATAAAAAAAATAAAAAAATAAAGGAATAACCCTCAGCCAAAAGTTGGCTCCCTAATTGCTTTCCGGGTAATAAAGGTTTATGTATTTTGATGGAAAAAGCAAAGGGGGAAAAAGAGTGAGCATTTGAAACGGATTGATGTGAAGGTGGAAGAAAAAAATAAAAAAAAGAGCGCGTGTAAAGATAGAAAGATTGTCGTCAAGGGAATAGATATTCCAAATAGAATAAAAAAAGAAAAACTAGATTTAAATGGAATAAAAGAGTTCACACGTGAAATTCTGAAGTAGGTATGTCTGTACAAGATACATTGTAGGTTTCGACTGCATTGTATAATAATAATAATAATAATAATAAGAATAATAATAATAATAATAATAAAATAATAATAATAATGTTCTAAGGGGTACAAAATAATACTGTTACCACCTCTGAGAGAGGTCCGCTTCAGGTTCGATATGAAATAAATAAAAAAAAAATATTTCAACACCAACACGTTGAAACTGGGGATACGAATATAGAAAGAAACACTAACACAACAAAGGTTTATTCACAAGCTTACTAACATAGGTAAATGCAGAATGGTATCTCCTATTTACATAAAAAGATAGAATCTTACACTGCATGTACTGGGTGAACAGTGAGGCAATTCAAATACTTGATAGTCAATTTGGCAATTCGAAGCGATGGCTTCTCAAAAGGAAAACGGTTATTGCAGACGTCCTCTTGACTCCGTATTGCAGAAACTAGTCTACTTGTAAGGCACGAACTCCCCAAAACCTCTAGCAGGACCTTTTCTTCTCTGAAGTATGCTCGACGTAGAGATAATACGCTCGTCCACTCCTGAAGACGACTAGACCAGTATCCAACCAACTCTCGAGCAACTTTTTTTCTGATCCTTCGTCGGTCCCTTTCTCTCTTATCTCTCATAGATGATCTCGGCTGCTGCTGATCTCTCACTGATAATCTGATCTGTGGCTCTTACTGAGGATATCTCTCTGTGACTAACTGGTGATCTCTCTTTTACGATCTCTGCTGCTGCTGCTACGACCGTTGTATTTATATGGCACTCTGGGGGCGGAGCCTACGGCGAGCGTCACAGACTCCCGAGATTTCCGGAACTTCTTAGATGAATCTAGACGAGGTAGTGCATCAGAAATCGCGGCATTTCTCACGTCACGACGGCGCCTGACGAGTTCCACAAAACTCCTGCCGATTCTAGAACCATCATATTAACAGGCACCTCCAACACAATGCGCTAATGCCTCCTTGCTGCCGAACTTCTCGAAAATGCGTTCTCCCTTCCTTTATCTTTCTTTGCTAGGAAGCAATTACCATCACAAATACTAAGTGTTAAGAGTCCGTGTATAATTTTTAAGGCTTTACAAAAAGCTTCCGAACCCTTCCCTGGGTTCATCTTCAGTCCAAATGAAGAATTAGTTACAACAGTTCCAGAGGTAAATTTAAAAGCACTGTTGTAACTAATTGTTCATTCGGACTGAAGATAAACCAAGGGAACGGTTCGAAAGCTATTTGTAAAGTCTTAAAAATTATACACGGACTCTCAACAATTTGTATTATTGTGGACCCTTTAGAACATTATATATACTCTCGTGATAGAGAGTTTTTTCCTAATAATAATAATAATAATAATAATAATAATAATAACATATAATCCTAGTGCCAATGCACTTCCCCAGGCCAACAAAGAAATTAAAGGATTATGGATTTTTTTATTCTATATGTAATTTACCAAAATAGAACTAAATACTGCTCATGAATAAAAAAAAAATTACAAAAGCCTCCCCGCAAAAAAAAAAGGCAAAGTTACGAGAAAAATTTTGATAAACAAGTCTAATCTCGATTCACTACACAAATACCCCAAGAAAGAAAAAAAAAACAATATATAATAACAAAAATTAATCATAATCGGAACTCTTCTCCTATCATACAATTATACACAAGAAACAATCTCTCTCTGAAAAATAGAAACGTTTACATGCGACTGCGCATGTAAATATTATTATTATTATTATTGTTATTATTTTATCATTATTATTATTATTATTATTTGTGATAAGAAGATGAATTTTATTCGTGTGGAACAAGTATAATTGAGCCAGTGACTTTAAATTATAGCTTCCACAGAATACGGTGTTTATTTGAAAGAAGTAACAGATGGAAATAGGTATTACGAAAAGAAAAGATTAGTTATTATAAAAAAAAGAACATAATTTGACAAATTAGTAAATATACATATACATATATATATATATATATATATATATATATATATATATATATATATATACATATATATATATGTGTGTGTGTGTGTGTGTGTGTGTGTGTGTGTATGTGTGTGTAGCTTGCGTATGTATATATATATATATATATATATATATATATATATATATATATATATATATATATATATATATATATATATATATATATATATATATATAATATATATATATATATATATATATATATATATATATATATATATATATATATAGGATATATATGTGTGTGTGTGTGTGTGTGTGTGTGTGTGATAAATTATGTGTGTTGAGTATAAGCCTGTTCTCGGTTCTCAGTAAATCTGTAAGAATTAAATTGTAGACTTCTGCTCTTTTCTTAAACACAGCTGATGTAAGTTTCCATTTAAATTTATGCATTAAAAGAGAGAAAGTGGAAACCAGACAGTGAAAACCTGGGAAAAAAAAAAACACATCAAGGAAGAATTTTAGTAAAGCTCTCATATGAGAATTATTAAAGCAAATTATCCCCTCTTCTGCGCGTTACCCTCCAATAATGGAACTGGACAAATGCTCCAATAATTCGGGTGGGAAGGTTTTTCCAGTGATGCCTCATTGAGACTCATAAGGGGAGATACATTGCTCATTGTTCCCGAGGGGAAGAAGCAACGATAACCCTTGGACGTTAATCTTTCTAAGTCCTCCAGAATCACCCTTTGACGGACTGCATTCTCTCTCTCTCTCTCTCTCTCTCTCTCTCTCTCTCTCTCTCTCTCTCTCTCTCTCACACACACAACTTTCAGTGAAAAAGAATTGGTAACAATTCATTAAGCAGGATAGAAGGTAATTATCCAACAGAGAATATAATAACTATTGAAATTACTAAGTAAATATTTCTAGGTCAATGTCATATAAAGTTTTTGGCTAATGAAGAAGCTTCTAGTTAATTTGAATTAGGTTATTTTATTTTTACAGGCTATTTTCTGTAATCTAACGAATGATAAGTCAAAGAAAATAGTTTAAATGATACCTTATAGTATTTTCTTTTCTGTCATTCGTTCTGACTAAACTAACAAAGACTTGAAATTAACTTAATGGAAATTACTGCCAGCTTCTACTAACCTCTGTATTTTACACTCCAACCAAGATGTCGACCTAAGAGTAATATTTTCACGCGAAATAACCGCCATGATAAGAACAGAGAGTTACCGACCGACTGCCCTTTCCTCTGACATATCACAACGATAATTCTCGTCGCCATCACGACACTAATCAAAAATGACAAACGGAGCTAGGCAGGTATACGTTTTGTCGTGATGAAATGGGAATTTATAAGGATTTTACACGAAAAAAAAAATTATTTTTCTTTGTTCGTGGATCCGAATAATGATTTGTGGGGTTCAGAATGTATTGACTTCCTCTTAGTATTAGGACAATAATTCTTAAATAGATCTACTATTCTTTCCTTTTCTGTCCCCTTTTGGGATTTGGGTGGGATTTGGTGTATCCTTAATATTTTTTACAGGGCATATCTTTATGTCAAATATGTATTTTTCTATCTAGCATCATTATATAATATTTGTATTATGTCTCTAGGTATGAAATTTCATAGTGCTGTACTTTATGCAATAAACGCATTCATTATTATTATTATTTTTTTTTTTTTTTTTTTTTTTTTTTTTGCTCTATCACAGTCCTCCAATTCGACTGGGTGGTATTTATAGTGTGGGGTTCCGGGTTGCATCCTGCCTCCTTAGGAGTCCATCACTCTTCTTACTATGTGTGCCGTTTCTAGGATCACACTCTTCTGCATGAGTCCTGGAGCTACTTCAGCCTCTAGTTTTTCTAGATTCCTTTCAGGGATCTTGGGATCGTGCCTAGTGCTCCTATGATTATGGGTACGATTTCCACTGGCATATCCCATATCCTTCTTATTTCTATTTTCAGATCTTGATACTTATCCATTTTTTCCCTCTCTTTCTCTTCAACTCTGGGATGTCCCATGGTATTGCGACATCAATGAGTGATACTTTCTTCTTGACTTTGTCAATCAACGTCACGTCTGGTCTGTTTTGCACGTATCACCCTATCCGTTCTGATACCATAGTCCCCAGAGGATCTTTGCCTGATCGTTTTCTATCACTCCTTCAGGTTGGTGCTCGTACCACTTATTACTGCAAGGTAGCTGATGTTTCTTGCACAGGCTCCAGTGGAGGGCTTTTGCCACTGAATCATGCCTCTTTTTGTACTGGTTCTGTGCAAGTGCGGGCATTCACTTGCTATGTGGTTTATGGTTTCATTTTTCGTATTGCACTTCCTACATATGGGAGAGATGTTATTTCCGTCTATCGTACTTTGAACATATCTGGTTCTTAGGGCCTGATCTTGTGCCGCTGTTATCATTCCTTCAGTTTCCTTCTTTAGCTCTCCCCTCTGTAGCCATTGCCAATTGTCATCGCTGGCTAGTTCTTTAGTCTGTCTCATGTATTGTCCGTGCATTGGTTGTTGTGCCAGTCCTCTGTTCTCTGTCTTTCTCCTGTCTCTGTATATTTCTTGGTCTTCGTCTACTTTTATTAGTCCTTCTTCCCATGCACTCTTTAGCCACTCGTCTTCACTGGTTTTTTAGATATTGCCCCAGTGCCTCTGTTTTCGATGTTAACGCAGTCCTCTATACTTAGTAGTCCTCCTCCCTCCTTCCTTTCGTGTTATGTATAGTCTGTCCGTATTTGCTCTTGGGTGTAGTGCTTTGTGTATTGTCATATGTTTCCTGGTTTTTCTGATCTATGCTGCGGAGTTCTGCCTTCGTCCATTCGACTATTCCTGCGCTGTATCTGATTACTGGCACTGCCCATGTGTTATGGCTTTTATCATATTTCCGGCGTTGAGTTTTGACTTGAGTATCGCCTTGAGTCTCTGCATATATTCTTCCTGATCGTGTCCGCTTCATCTCTTGGTGTTTTTATATCTCCTCCTTCCATTATTCCAGGTATTTTGTATCCTGTCTCATCTATTTGTTTTGATGGTTTGCTCCCATCTGTGCTTTATCCCGTTCAGCTCCCCGTTACTTTGCCTTTTTGTTGTGCCCTAAGGCGCATTTTTCTATTCCAAACTCCATCCTGTGTACCCCCCAGATACAATCCTTACACTCTGGATTAGGGTATCTATTTCCTTGATGCTCTTACCATACAGCTTGATGTCGTCCATGAACATCAGATGGTTGATTCTGTTGCCTCTTTTTTGAGTTGGTACCCGCAGCCAACTTCTGTAGTACTTTTGTCATGGGAATCATGGCTACTACGAAGAGTAGTGGGGACAGTGAGTCGCCCTGGAAGATCCCTCTCCTGATATTAACCTTTGCTAGTCTTATTCCAGAGCTTGTAAGTATTGTATTCCAGTTGCGCATTGTATTTTTGAGGAAGAATGATGGTATTTTCCTCTGCCCCATATATTTTCAGGCATTCTATTAGCCATGTGTGGTATCATGTCGAAGGCTTTCTTATAGTCTATCCATGCCATGCTTAGGTTGGTTTTTACCTTCTCCTACTGTTCTTCATTACCAATTTATCTATCAGGAGCTGGTCTTTTGTGCCCTACACTTCCTTCTGCAGCCTTTCTGTTGGTGGGGGATGGTGTTTGTCTCCTCTAGGTAGTTGTATAGCCTTTCACTGATGATACCTGTTAGTAACTTCCACATTATTGGTAGGCAGGTGATAGGCCTGTAGTTACTGGCTATATTTCCCTTACTCTTGTCTTTTTGTACTAAGGATGTTCTTCCTCTGGTCATCCATTTGGGTGCTTGGTGATTTGAGATACAATGCTGGAGTTGTTCTGCTATTCGTGGGTGTTAGGGCCTTGAGTTTTTGAGCCAGTATCCATGGACTTCATCGGGACCTGGGGCTTTCAGTTTGGCATTTTCTTTAGTTGGTGTCTGACTGTGTCTGTCGTGATCTCTGTGAATCTTTGTTTTATTCTCCCTGTTTCTTCTTCCTTGACTTCCTGGAGCCATGTTGCATGTTTGTTGTGTGATACCGGATTGCTCCATATGTTTTTTCCCAGAGTCTCTTACTTGGTTCGGCTTCAGGAATTTCTGGTGGTTTTGTTCTCCCCTCTTAGTTGGCTGTATAGTCTTTTCTGGTTGGTTCCGAATAGTTTGTTCTGTTGGTATCCCTTATTCTGTTTCATGTACCGTTGGATCTTATGTGCTTTGGCCTTAAGCCTCTGTTTTACATCTTCTATGGTGCTGTTTAGTCCCCTCTCTTGTACTTTGTATTTCTCGTTGAGTTTCCTCCCTTGTTTTCTTGCTTCTTAGCCTTTTTTCTGCCATCTCTTTCAGTTTACTCCAAGTCAGATCTCATCACCATGATTTGCTTTCCAGGCGCCTTTTCCAAGGAGGTTGCTGTTTTGGTTTGTGGGTGTTGTTGCTGGTGGTGTTGGTGTTCGAATCCCCATCAGTTCTGCTACTAATCTTGCTCCTGCATATGTCAAGTTATTTGTTTCTGTGATACTGGTGTGTGATTATGCCCATTATTTCATTGACCTCACTTGTTTTCTCCCTTATTTCTTGGTGTTGTAGGCTTTCATGGAGGGGATCTTGTTCTCTCTGTATCTGGGCTCCATCCATTGTCTGATCTTTTCTACCCATTCCGTCCTCTCTGTTACTTCGTCGGTGTTTCTTCGTGTGTCGTTGTTTGATACCTCATCCTCCCTGTCGTCTTCTGTGGCATCGTCTCTCAGTTCGTCTTCGTGTAATTCGTTGTCGTGTGACATTTCCCTTTCCAGTTCTTCTCTTTCTGTTGGGGAGAGCCAGTTCTTTTTCTTTATTTTCCTTACTTGGTCTGCCAGCCTCTGCTCTGATTGGGGGGTGTTATTCCTCTCATTCCAGATGTTGACCAATCTTCTTCTATATCCTCTTCGTCGGGTTGCTTCTGATGTAGCATCTCCATATTTCCTTATTTTTCTTCTCTTGTCCATTTCTTCCTTTTTGCCTCTGTAGCTCCAATCTCAGGCTGTTGATTATTGTCGTTGTGGTGATCAGTTGCTGGATGACGACCTCCAAGTACCTGACCGTCTTCTCCCCTTCAATTGGGTTGAATACTTGGTTGCCGGACGAAGCTTCTCTGTTGCCAGAGGTTCCATTTACGTCGTTGTCGTTTATTCCTTTATTTCTTTCCATCATTGCTGAGTTTTGCTATTTAACCCATAGCTGGACCCTACCCCATCAGGGATAGGTACTCCATTTACAGCTGAGTAGACTGAGGAAATTATGGTAAAGATCCTTTCCAAGGAATCAACGCCGAGGAGAGCGGTCACCATCCAACTACTGACCAGCCCCAATGTTGCTTAACTTGACTTAAGTCTATGACGACCTAACCCACTCCTCCACGCGCCACACCTTATTATTATTATTATTATTATTATTATTATTATTATTATTATTATTATTATTATTATTTCTCCATAAGAAATTAATCGATCTTTATTATATATATATCCTTCTTTCTTTATCTGGGAACGTACGGAAAACACGCTCATATTTATGTACAAATCTTTTAAAAGAGTTCCACATAATGATAAAATCCTACAAATGCAAATTTAAGGGAATAAATTGTCTGCAAGCAGAAGGATATATTAGTAATGCATTATTCAAATTATTTCCAAAATAGGAAAAAACTACAATTTCTTTCATTACCTTAAAATAATGAGGAAAGAACGCTAAAAACCTTTCTAAAATATAACCAAGTAATATCAAAAACGATTTCCTCGTCCTTCTATGAGACTAAATTAGGCGCCATTACTTAGATGGAATAGAAACTTTCATTAGAATTTAAGGCAAATGACCATAAAGAAGTTAATTGCTGTAACTGAAGTCTCGTCAAAAAATCTATTCCTTAAAATTTTAAATATTCAAAACAAGGGTAAACTTGAATTCTAAATGAACATTTTTCATTCCATTGATATTCTTTTTAATATTTGACTAGACGAATCTACTGTAAGCATATGATTAATGCTCAGTGATAATACTGACGTCACTATAAATATTTTGTCATACCTGTAATGGGAACTATTTATCTGCGAGGATATGATTTATTATTACAGATGTCTCCTAATATTCGAACTTTTCTCATATCTCCCGTACGTATAATGTTCAGAACAGGAGAGAAGATGCCTTTCAAAGCATAAATGTGGAGAATAAAAGGGAAATCCTATTTTTTATTATCGGAAATCAAATAACCCGAGTAAAACAGGAGCCACGTTCCTTGCAAACTGAGTTTGCGAAGCTGATTACCTCGGCTAAGGTTATTACTTAGTTTTCTGAAACGCCCAGAGTGAAGGCTGCATGATTTATAGTCCCTGATCTACGGATCTCGTCAAAGAGTTCTTTGTAATTTACTGAATGGAAAGCAAACTCCAATAGACACTAGATAAGGGATTAGTTTATATACCCCGCGGAAACCCCAGAATTGTCTATGTGCATGTGTATATGAATGGACTTATTTAGAGGAATTCTTCTTAGCAGTCTTAGGATGATCGTTATATGAATTGTTTCTTATTTTTATGTACGAACTCCATTTAACAGAAAGAACTTACTTGTAAATACATTCACTTGCATACATAAATACATAAAGTACAATGTTATTCTTTGTCTTATTGAATTCATCAATTTTCATCAATGAATCTTCGAGTTTACCTGGGGAATCAAGCTTTTTATCAGGTGGCCTTATGCCATTCGTCAAGTAACTCACAAAACATCAATCTCTGATTATTTGTGATCCTCTGGTTGCGAGATTTAAAATTTTCGAAACTTTTTTTCTTCTACATTCCCTGAATCACTTAATCTCCCTTCCTTTTCGTTCGTTTCTAATGCTTATCCTTTCTCATCCTTCTCTTATTTTGCTTTATTTTCTTGCATTTTGGAATCTGGGCTTCTTGGGGCTATTAAGTTTGCTCGTCCTAACAGCCTGTCAGCTCCATGAACTTAATCACTGCTGTTTCTTCTTGATCTCTTAGGAATGTGATTAACGAAATACTAAAGTCATCTCTATACTCTTTTTCAATATAAATGTAATCGCCCCTGGGCACCCTTACGATGTTCTAATGCTCATTCAGAAAGAGTCTCCGTTTTTATGATCCCCTAGGAAAGAGAACACTGGGCAGCCCTTACGATGTTTCTAATGCTCATTCAGAAAGAGTATCGTATTTTATGATCCCCGTAGGAAAGAGAACACATTTGCCAACTACGAGAACAACTATTTCAATATTTATCCATTATTGACCGTTTTCTGTACCAAAAACTTTTTTGTGAATTTGTAAATAATCATATCTCCTCTGTACAATTACGCCATCAAAAGAAACTAAAAGCCCTAGGTGTTGTTACTCCCAATTTTAATGACCGAAATTACTGTATTTTTAATTTGTCTGACTATGTTCTCTCCAAGAGAGAGGAGTTCTTGCTCTCGTTTGGCTTGGGTTTTTGTTTGCCATCCTACAGACCTAAGTATGCAGACTTCTATTTTCCTTTCGAAATGCTTTTTCAGAGACTCAAGGGTTTAAATTTAGTCAATGATTTAAGTGGTTTGCAACAAAAGTTATCGTTTCTCTTACATAAGACTTATACCAGGTTAAAAGTGTTTTGGACCCCATTCTTCAAGAAAGAGGATTTGAGTATCTTACAGAAACTAGGCAAACGGGATAGTTTGGTTATTTGTAAACCAGATAAAGGAAAAGGTGTGGTAATACTAAATAAACAAGACTATATTGATAAGGTTAATAACATTCTTGCTGACAACACTAAATTTCGATCACATGGAGAACCAAACTTCTTGGACATTTACAAAAGAGAAGACAAAATTAATAGATTTTTGAGAAAATTAAAAAAATGAAGGTATTGTAGATGAAACTACATATCAGAAACTATTTGTGACAGGCTCCTCCTTTAGTATTTTATATGGACTCCCTAAGATACATAAGGAAGGCGTTCCTATTAGACCCATTATGGCAGCCTATAACAGCCCTTCTTATACAATATCGAAATACCTGGTCTCAATACTCGGTGAATTTGCTTACAATGATTTTTCACTTAAAAATGGATATGAGTTTCAGAAAGAAATAGTTTTACAAGATGGTGATCTACACATGGCAAGCTTTGATGTAGAATCTCTCTTCACAAATTTGCCTCTAAATGAAACTATCAACATTATTTTAGACAAGATTTTTTATGACGAACATGTAGTTTTTAATGGTTTTAATAGACAACTTTTTAAGACGTTTCTTGAGCTTGCTGTGCAAGACTCTATGTTTGTTTTTAATGGCCAGCTCTTTTCGCAGGTCGATGGAGTTGCCATGGGCTCCCCATTGGGGCCTGTGTTCGCCAATGTTTTTATGTCTTTTTTAGAAAACAACTTTTTAACTAGTTGTCCAGATATATGTAAGCCTATCTATTATAGACGATATGTTGATGACATATTTGTACTATTCAAGGAATCTTGGCAAGGTGAGCTGTTTCTGGACCATATCAATAGTCAACATGGAAATATAAGGTTCACCATGGAAAAAGAAAACAACAATTGTCTACCTTTTCTAGATATCAATGTAAGCAGAGACAATGGTGATTTTACTACATCTGTGTATCGGAAAAAAACATACACAGGACTCGCTAACAACTACTATAGTTCATGTTTTAAGAATTTTAAATTAAACTCCATTTATACTTTAGTTTATAGGGCCCTTCGATATTCTTCGAGTTGGTCTCTGTTTCATAATGAGATTTTGTTTTTAGTCAATTTTTTCTCACATAATTCATATCCTAAAAATTTGGTTTTTAACGTAATTAACAGACTACTGTCACAACACTTCTCTAATCCGACACCCTCTTATAATGTCCCAAAGAAAGATATATTTGCCACAATCCCGTTTATTTCGGACAGCAATATAAAAATTATTACCCAAACCCGAAAATGTATGTTTCCTAAAAATAGCCAGCATCATAATATAAATTTTACTATGGAAACCGAGGATAATAACTGCTTGTCATTTTTAGATCTGAAGATTGTTAAGGAAAATGATAGACTCAACACTGCCATTTTTAGGAAACATACATTTTCGGGTTTGGGTAATAATTTTTATAGTTTTTGTTTCTTGAATTTTAAAATTAATGCCATCTCAACCCTGGTTTTTAGAGCTGTGAAATATACCTCAAATTGGCATTTATTTCACGAAGAAATTGAATTTTTAAAGAGGTATTTTATTAACAATTCTTATCCAGTAAATGTTTTTTATAATGTAGTAAATAGAATTTTAAATAATAATTTTTCTGAGCAAGTTCCTTCCTATGATGTTAAGAAGCTAGTAATGTACTGTACCATTCCTTTTACATATAAAAACAAATTAGGCGAGCGAATAAGGAAAATCATTGAAAGTGAAATAGGTTGTTTAAAATTAAACTTGATTCCTGTCAACCCATTAAAAATTGGCACATTTTTTACACACAAAGAAAAACTACCACAGTTCATGAGATCCGACGTCATTTATAAATTTAATTGTCCGGGTTGTCCTGGTATTTACGTCGGATCGACCAAACGGTTACTAAAAGTGAGATATTCTAGTCACTTAGGTGTTAGCTACAGAACAGGACAACGAATAACAAATCCAGAATTGAACCAAACAAAAACTTCTTTCAGTTTTCTTCTGAAGATTGAAAAAGAAACCCACAAATTCAATTTGTAACTTGTTTACTTCTAAGTATTTACATTTAGTTTTACTCCACACTCGAGTACTTTCAGGCCCTTCTGTGGCCCATTCTCAAGAGATGTTGGGATGTTAGCCAGAAGACTGCTGGGCCTTGACCCAGGCTAACATCCCAACATCTCTTGAGAATGGGCCACAGAAGGGCCTGAAAGTACTCGAGTGTGGAGTAAAACTAAATGTAAATACTTAGAAGTAAACAAGTTACAAATTGAATTTGTGGGTTTCTTTTTCAAATCCAGAATTATCCAATATCCGTAACCACGCCAAAATATGTAAAATTAATATTGATAAAACACATTTCTCAATCATTGACAGCACTCCCAACAATTACTTAACGACACTTGAGTCATTATACATCAAACGACTGGTTCCTTCTCTAAATGCAAACGTGGTTGCTGCCACGTTGTATTTAGCATAACTGAGATCTGGGCCGAACTGTGTTTTCAAATCATTCCCTTCTCTACTTTCACTTAGGGTACTTGTCCTCTCATTATTTGTTTTAAATGTTTCTATAAATTTTAATTACCATATTTCTTAAAGTTTTAGTCTATTGCTTGTTTTAAATGTTCTCTAAGGTTTTTAATTAACTTATTATCTTAATGTTTTAGTCTTTATGTGTTATTTTACTGTTAATTAAATTGTCACAATTTATAATTACAGGCTGAAGATGTACTCTGAAGTAGTATGAAACGTTCCTAATAAAATATTCTTCACAATGTTTGGTGGATTCCTGGACCCTTTATATATATATATATATATATATATATATATATATATATATATATATATATATATATATATATATATATATATATATATATATACAACTGCCTATGTGAATATGTTACTAAGCGAAAATATAAAAAAAGTGGCTCTTAACTTCAGCCTTTTGCAGAGCTCAGAATGGGACTATCATTATTCTTTCGAAATCACTCTAACCGCGGCCAATCCACCCAACCGCGTAGCTGGCCAGTCTAACCGCGGACAATCCACCATCTGCGAGTGACTACATATCCGCGACCGACCAACCTAACCGTGTGGCTGGCCAGTCTAACCACGGACAATCCACCATCTGTCCCAGTGATAACGAAGGTTTTTACCTAACCGAAGAAACCAACCTAACCGCACTTGATGTAAAGTACCAGTAAACTACCCTAGATACATTATTGCAGTTACCTTACACTTGAAAATCTTCCATGTCAGAGTCGGAAAATTCTGGTTGGGTGATTCTGGGCCTTTTGACTAGGGGCAGGACGTCTAGCATCGGCATTTTGGTTTGAACACCGCGGTCACGGGTTTGTTGAGGTTGAGGAGTACTGCGGGACAAAGGACGGATTTTCGTTGGCGTTGCCTCTGCTTTCTTTAATGGGTAAGTGCGTTTAATGAGGTCAAGGAATGTTTTGAACGGGCAACCACTGTCATTAAAGTATCGTTTTTTAATGCAGTACATAGAAAAATAAGAAGGGTACAGTGTTCTCACCGTACCACTCCGCGGCAAAACGTTTCTTTTTAAAACCCACCATGTAGATTCGATAGTGTTGATGTGTATGTTTTTGTCGGTTGGATCGACAAAGTGTAAAGAGTGATTGATATTTAAGTGTTCTTTAAAGTGCTTACTTAGTGTTGTGTATGATTTCCAACAGTCTGAAAAAATGATTGAACCTGGATGAATATTTTCAATGAGGATGGGAAGTAGGGTTTCGGCCAATCGGTCCTGAACGATTTGGAAAAACGTGTCCTTTGTTTCGCGGTCTATTCCACCTAAAAACCCAACAACCATCAACACGCTGATCTTTGTTGAATTTATGTTTGCCAAACTGACTCGTCAATTTCAACAATGTGGCCGGGTCCACCGATTTTGCGATTCTCCTGGACCAAAATGTCGATACAGACTTCCTGGCAGAAATTATACCAGTCCACCATGGTGTTCGGTGAACCTATATGAAGAGTCATTGTCATAAAGGCCTGTGGTAGCTCATGGATTCAGTCATAAATTAATTGGAGGATTGTGCTGAAATCTAGGTGTGAGCGGGAGAAGAAAGAGCCGTTCCGTATAGTTGTTCTTTTATGACACGTGCGTAAGCTGCAGCGCCACACGAAACTGTCTTCCTTTTTAACGAGGCTGACGGTTCCCACTCTACACTTGTCACAAGTTCCACTGAAATCGCTCAACAGTCCGCTTTTGAAAAGATATGTACGTAGTACATCAACGTCTTGACATAAAGTATATAGCACACCAAAAGTAACCGGACTTTCACTCAAAAAAGCAGCGAGGGACGGGTGTGATGCTACGGGATGCGCCATGTTGACTGCTTTGAAAACTCGCGGGGTCGGCCCAGATGATAAAGGCCATGCTAGGTCGACGGGACTACTTAGGGCGGTGGTTGGATTTGGGTGCTGTGCGGCCCGGGAAATTGGGAATTGGCTCCCAAAACTGTAGGTAAATAATTAGGTAATTACGCCTACAGTGTCACACGTGTGAATAAAGTGCTTTGTCGTAACGGGATTCGCAGAAGCAAAGGCAATGGGGGCTTGGTGAGGTTTTTAGAGGATACAGTTTTGAATATTCGCCATGTTTGTTTGAATGCTGTGCGGCCCGGGAAATTAGAAATTGTCTCCCAAAACTGTAGGTAAATAATTACGGAATACGCCAACATCGTCACCTATGTTAATAAAAAGAGGTATCGTAACGGGAATGACAGTAGCGTAAGCAATATGGCTGGGTGAGGTGTTATAGGAGACATGTTGCCTTTTTTTAATGTTCGCGCCATGTTTCGAAGGTTTAGGTCGTGAGAGGTCGGGGTCATAGGGACTACTTACCGTGGCGGATGGATTTGGGTGTCGCGCGGCCCGGGAAACTGGCCCGGTAATCCATAAACTACCCGAAGAATCCCCATTTCTTTTGACTCGCCAACTTTTATTAGCAAAAATATGCATTATTTTGGGGATTTTTCAAATAAAGACGAGCCTCCTTTGCTATGCAAATCATTCGTCTGAAATGGGGCGCTTTTTGAGTTCGGCGTTGCGGCCAAGATTGATGGTTAATGGTGGCCCATGGCTTATTACCTAACGTTATCTGCTATTATTATTATTATTATTATTATTATTATTATTATTATTATTATTATTATTATTCCGAGAATGATCCCTAATCATATGGATCAAGCCTACCACAGGGCCATAGAATATGAAGTTCATTAGAAATGAGAGATCAGTTATTAAATCAAAGAACAAAAATAATGAAAAAAAATAAAAATAAAAATATGCTAGAAAATAATTAAAGTACAAGAATTGTATAAAATGTAAAGTATGGAGACACTATAATTTCCATTGTTCAATATTTCCTACATTTTTGAATGTCAAAAGGCAACTGATTTCCTCTGAATCTTTTTTCTATATTATTGCACAGAGAGAATTTCATTCATGTCTGCCTAACTAATCAGGACTGATTTATGAACGATTTACGAAAACTGTACAGTTTACAGAATAATTTGGTGATCACCCACAACTGACGTCTAAATATTCCTTGAACATGTCACTATGTCTTTCCATTATCTCTTATATTTCTTAATATCTCTCATTATCTCTCCAAGACGAGTTGGCCGAGTGGTTAAGGTGTTGGACTGCTAATCCAATAGGGTCTCCATGCACGGGTTCGAATCCCATCCTCGTCGAAGGAGATCGTTTCTGAATAGTTATTGTTCGACCCCAAATCATTGCATGAGTGAAATGATTCATTTGGATTGCATAGATAACTAACATGTTTATGTTGACTAGAGAAATGACATTATAAATATTAAATACCTGTTTGTTATTGTGGGTCGTCGTTAGCAAGACGGGAAAAGAGGGATAGAGAGGTCTACTAAAAGATTAAGTTACTAGACATCGTCAAAATGTATAATTTATCTATTCGCAAATTGTTGGCCTTGGACTAGGCAATCCTTATTTCCCGATGATGAACTCTCTCTCTCTCTCTCTCTCATATATATATATATATATATATATATATATCTTGCTTTTTTCCCAAGGCTCCGATATATCTCGTAAGTATATTAAATGAAACGTATTCTCTCTCTCTCTCTCTATATCTCATTTTCCTAGTTTAAAATCTAAAATAGTTCTTATGATTTGATCATCATGCAAATCTCTGTTATCTGCACTCTCCTCTTCCGTATCCTTACACTGAGACACAAATAACCAACTAAACAGTACACAAACAGTAAAAGATTTTTCTCCTAATCGACAAAGTGACTTCAAACGTTCTAACCCTTTGATTAAGATGTGCAAATGCAGACGGTGCTTTGGGAGCAAGAAAAATCAACCACACAGAGGATTCTTTAGGAGCGAGAAGTGCTGCGCAGCCCATCTGATATTTATATCCTTTTCATTTGAGTATCCTTTGAGCCACAAAGGACATCCCCTCCAGCTCTTACGACCTGCAAAGGCACATTTCAACTTTTATTTTTCTAACCACAGGAAATATCGAGAACAAAAGCAGTGGAAATCCTACAATTTTCTCTCTCTCTCTCTCTCTCTCTCTCTCTCTCTCTCTCTCTCTCTCTCTCTCTGGATCTCGTAGCTTAATCATAGCACCTAACTGGGAGACTGTTGTGGGGCACAACTAGGCTGGACTGAGAGAGAGAGAGAGAGAGAGAGAGAGAGAGAGAGAGAGAGAGAGAGAGAGGACGCTCTTCCAGTTATAACCGACCCTTTGATAGCCAAGGTGCCGGTCGAAGTCGGGGGTTCCCCTCCTTATGGCAGAGGAGGAGGAGAAGGACATCTGTGTCCTTAGAATGGAATTCCATAGAATGGTGCCATAAGTGAATTGGAAACCATTGGTATGGAAATGATTTTATTTCTTACGACGGAAAGGACACGTTCACCTTCCGTCTTTTTTTTTTTTATTAATTATCCTTAATTGATAAATTACTTAAAAAAATGTATATTTGAATCTATATATAAAGAAAATATTAGATTCAAGTAAATAAATAACATTTATACCCACTTACACTTACACATAACATATCCATTGTTTTCTTAAGGTCTCTGATGAATAACACTGTTTCCATATGTGTTCCACCCAAAGGTTTGGAATAACAAGGATGTCATCAAATCAGATTCTCCTTCCTATATAAAGCAGAAGTGAATTTAATACTTAAGATATTAAAGAATTACAAATAAAACATTATAGTTCTAGAGTCCTAAAAACCTACGCAAAAAAATAATAATATAAAGAAAAATCTCAGGACAAAGAAACTTTCGTGCATAGAGACGACTTCATTCCGCTATTCCTGGACCATGAAGAAGAAGAAAAGAGAGAGAGAGAGAGAGAGAGAGAGAGAGAGAGAGAGAGAGAGAGAGAGCCATCAAAAGGTAGAACACTTTAGGCTAACGAAGGCGATTATAATAGTTACGTCGGGATAACAGAGACATCAAATGCAGGGTCTTGATTACCATGGTTATGGTTAGACAGTGGTACAGGTAATGTGGATCTAGCTCTTATCAATTCCATCTCCCTTTCATGTCTTGCAATTTCTCTTTCCTCTTTAATCCTTTGCCTTTCATCTTCTGCTGCTTTTTCTTCTTCTCTTTCTCTTCTTTCTTGTTTTACCTTTTCTATTCTCTCTCTTTCAGCTTGCGTTTTCAGCTTAATCAAACTTTCTTCTGCTTCTATGTGTCTGAGTTCCAATTCTGCGTCACTTTTCTCTTTCTTTTCCACCTGCTTATTTATAAGATCAGACTGTGCTACATTCAACAACTCTTGAGCCAGTTCTAACTCATCATCATCAGTTATTCTACCAGAGCTATCAATGCTTGCATGGCAATGCATTCGATTTCTGCTTTTATCATGCTACTAGACACATGACCACCACATGCTACTGCTAAAGCACTCCACTGTGCCTTGGTCAGAGTAGTTTCAGACAACACTTGGATAGAAGGGGCTGCTAAAAATTCCTGAGTATCAAATGGAGCCATTTTTCTCAAATACAATTCTTACAATAAGATGCAAAAACAAATATATGGTCACTCTTCTAACAAAATATATTCCTAACACCACCAGTATAAGCTAGAGTGATAATGTGATTTGTTTTCCTCCCTGGTCTCTGGGGATTATTGATACTTGGTACATAAAGTGCCAAATATCCCGGGTCTCTGGGCACCATTAATACTTGTGACGAAGTTGCCAAGAGTATCTGGGTCTGGACACCATTAATACTTGGTGCACGAAGTAGTCAAAAGAACTGTGTCTGTACACCATTAATATTTGTTAACCCAAATTGCCAAGTATCTGATTACTTCACTTACCATTTGTTCTTGTTAGCACAAGAGACCCTTTTATTCCTGGGTCTGAGACACCCTTTGTACTTAGGGCACAGTTTGTTCAAGTACCTGGTTATTACTTACCTCACTACAGCCAGACACCTGACCTTTCATCACAAATACTAAACAACTGAATACTCTAAAGGTAATAGTGATCCCTTATAGAACTGAATAGTCAAGAAAACAATCAATCTAAGTTCATTAAAATGGATGTGAGGTAATAAATCATTTGAAGGAAACGGCACAATTACCACTCTATATTTCTAGACAAAAATAAAATGTAATACTGGTGTTGTAACAAAATACTCATATAAATTTTAAATACAATAATTTATTTATAAATTCAAAATTTATAAGTGGAATTCACAATCTCAGGGAAATTGTTATTACTTGAAAATAAAAGTTTAATTGATTCTTGAATTAATTATTAAGCAAAATTAAATCAAAGTTTATCAAGAAAATTAATTAAATTAAATTATAAAGCAATAATTAAATTTGACATGAAATTTAATTGAATACAAATTAATTTGCAAGTGTTAGATTCAAACAATTGCATAATAGAATATTATTCAAGCTAATTAAAGACAATGCAAAAACATAATGCATAATATGAAAACAATTTAGCATTGACAGTAAAAACATTAAGCATATAACAACGCATACAAACGCATGCACGCAAACGCACCTTCATATATACATCAATCTCTGCTAAGCCAGTCGTTTGCCAATGGGGAAAATATTCATTACATTGCTTGTGTAATGATAACGTCATGATAATGACACAGTAATATAATGATAATGACCTGGCATAGCAAAGGACGAAGCGAGTCATTATTCACAATGTCAGTTTAATCACAGATCAGAATTATGCACAGGACCCTGCTGAGTAAGATACCATCAAATACTGTGGCCCAATTTAGAAATCCTCCCACGCAGCTAATCATTCCTAATTGGGATCATAAATTGTAATGATTTCTTGTCAGATTTATTCATTTGGGAGAAATTTCCGGGTTTCTTCTCTGGCAGAAGTGTGGACTTCTGGTTTTTAGGCTAAACTGATATTAGTTTCTTACACTTTTTGTCTCCTCCATAGCAGATGTCAAATGTCCAGAGATCAGTAGCGAAAATCAGATGGGTAACTTATTTTATTCATTTATTTATTTTTCTATTTTAATTGATTAATAATTTATTTTGTCTTCGTGTGCAAGAGGGCACATGCACACACACTTACGCACACGCGTCCACACACACACACGCACACACACACACACACGCACGTATATATAATATACTTATATATTATATATACTATTAATATAATATATATATAAATATATATATATTATATATTAATACATACATACATACATACCCCCCATACATAACATTAATATATATAATATATTATATATATATATATATATACTTATTATATTAATGTATATTTATATATTATATAATATAATATATATATATATTATTATATTCACATAATTTCGTCTTCTATAACATTACACTTTCAAACATGTTACAGATGTTTCTGCTAATAGTTTTCTGTTTAATGACATAAGAATTGTTAGCATCTTTAAAAAAAATACTTTGCAAATCGGGAATTATACTCAGGTAACATTACACGTTAACAATTTAGTTTTATTTTCAGAAATGAATATTGCCCACAATATTAACTCAGTCCAGCTGACTGACATGAGCAGACGATCCAAGATTAATTTCACGCCTGGCTATTCCATCAATGGGTTTCAACAACGGATTCAAATTGAGTTCTGTTATTTGCAAAACAGCTGCCCACTTGATCACGGATTAGCATTTTTTTCCTGGTCCCGTCTGTTCAAAACTTTATTTATATAATATAATGGGTTGGTCATGCAATGCCATAGTCTGTTTATTTTTCGTACGTTAATATTCGTGAACTTTTACTATTATAAAGAGGATGTTATTTCGTTTTAAATAGTTTAATCAATATCTTTCGGTACTTTTTTTATGATGGTTTAATAAAAAATTTGAATGGTATTAATATGTAAGCACACACATACACACACACACACACGCACACGCACACGCATACGCACACGCACACGCAGCACACACACACACACACACACACACATATATATATATATATATATATATATATATATATATATATATATATATATATACGATACGTATAAACATTTGTCTATGCATATCAAAATATTTCCGGAGGTTGCTGTATACTGAAGACATCCATGTAAATTGTATACCATTACACATATGAATAAGTCTAAAAGCCTAAACCTACCCCGTTCTTTGCAAAGAAAATTATAGTTCATTGCTACAAACAAAACTGGTATTATATTTTCCATATTATACTTGTTGTTTCTATTTAACAACATTTAACAACATTAAGCCTCTTCATCGCTTTCTTTCTTTTACCTTCAGCTGAAAACCCTCTTGGACAGAGTCAACAGACTATAAACCCTAGAGGACTCCAAAGGGAAATCACCCTGCAGAGAGAGAGAGAGAGAGAGAGAGAGAGAGAGAGAGAGAGAGAGAGAGAGTTGATAAGTGAATGAATATAAGGGAATAAAAAATATAGAAAGGTATACCTGAAATTCAGGAAGAGTCAGTAGTTTATAATGATATTGACAGTTTTCGGTGCCTGACACGAGAGCGGTTGTTATATCCGAACGTTCATATTTTGTAAAAAATTTTGCGTTAAATACAAAAGTGACTTGACATATAATTCATTTTTATCTTTAACATGAATATTATTATAAACTGATATTGTATGTGAAATTCATAATAAAGAAAAGTTAAAATAAGGTTATTTTTGCCTGTCATATTCAGTGAACTGATTTTGATGTGTAATTCACTATTTTCCTTTAACCAGAAGATGAAACATGAATATTGTTTGTGAATTTCTTAGAAATACTATTATTTTTCCAAGCCATAATATTATTCATAACATCCGATGAGTTGATCCTACATCCATGACGAGTCTGAGATATTTAATTTCGTTAATATACCGTTACCTAACTTATGCATTTGTGTGTGCGGATGAACCTGTAATTAACACATGCATATGGTCTATGCAATACATTCTATTAAACCACTATTAAATTCATGCTTTAATTGCATATTCACGGCCTCATACTAAGCGCATTTATTAAACTGGAAGCTTACCTCTAGTCTGAGACAAGAATCTCGTGAAATTAAGAATTTGCATGAATTAAATTCCTCGCTACCAAGTGCACGAGGATAGAGGCTGGGAAGCTCCTGAACTTAGTTTAATATTAACATTTCCTTCGGCTAAAGTCTTGGTCTATTAGGGTTCACATGTAAATAGGTAATGAAAATTGCTTGATATTAGACATAATATATCAATTTTTAATAACCTCAAAATCAAGCGAAACTGCAAAGCATTGATACCCTAAACAATCCTTGTATTCCAATAAATTGCTTGCATTTTTATCTGATTATCTATTCATTTGATAAAAAAGCTTTCTTTCTGATAACTGTTCACGTCTTTCTGTTCCTGTTACGTTCTGTTATTACTTTCGAATGAAAACCATAATATTCTTTGGAATCTTGAATTGCGAGTTGATGGTCTCTGTGGGTTTCCTCCAAATGGATAAGATTCTACTCTGAACAACAACAACAACAACAACAATAATAATAATTATAAAAATAATAATGATGATAATAATAATAAGTTCGTCGCATCTTTTTCTAAATTAGTGTAATCATTGTTCGTGAGAGAGTTATGAGGGAAAACAATACATGTTTTATTGTTATCTAACCCCGAGAGAGTTCTTCTACCGTAAGGAAATAGTTCAGGTGTCTAATAAGAATATTCTTTTTTATATACTTGAATGAAATGCATATGAAGTGTTTGTACCTAAATAATGTCAAGCTCATTTCCTTATCTTACAGAATGTTCAACAGAATTTGGCATCAACTGACAGTTGAAATATAAATAAAATAAGAATTATTTTTTTAGTAAATAGTTACTTTACATTTCATACGTAGCAGTTTGTGTCATTAAACACACAAAATTGTTAGAAAACTCACTTTATATTACACCTCACTGTGGTTTGCAGTCTCGTGCCAATCCTGCAAATTCGAAAACATTTTCCACAATAATTACGAAGCGAAAACGAGACTTTTTAATTAGGTTACCGAGAGCGTAATCGCATTGCAAAATGGATCGCTGAATGAGTGTTTAAAAATAGGGTTATCACGTATGCACGCAATAAGGTTTAGTAAGATTTTATATATGTACGTATGTATGTATGAATGTATGCATGTAAGTATGTATGTATGTACGTATGTAAATATATTTGTATAAAAGTAATCGATACAATCATGTGTGTAGAAGAAATAAATTGATAACTCATACACACAGATATATATATATATATATATATATATATATATATATATATATATATATATATATATATATATATATATATGTGTGTGTGTGTGTGTGTGTGTGTGTGTGTGTGTGTGTGTGTGTGTGTGTGTGTGTGTGTGTGTGTGTATGTGTATTTCAGAATACTCCACACACAGTAACCGCCATTTGTCCTGGCTAATGACTCAGATCGTCGTTAAACAAGTGCGTGATCTCCGGCATATGAAAATGAACAAATGGAAAATGCTCCGAGCATATTTGCATAATCCCAATAGTCCTGGACTATCTGCAATAATTTTTCACCTGGCTTCTGTTCGAAATTAGTTTTCTAGTGTAAAATATTTTTTAAAAAATATTTTTTCACTAATTGTATTCTGTTTCATATTTGAAACGTGTTAATAAATCATTCCCTTTTTTGAAACAGATCCACGTTAAAATCTTTCTTTTCATCCTCTATTAAAACGTGAGAAATTATCCGACACACAACACAATATTTGAACTAAAGGGGTCTCTTAATATTCATCAAACTTGCATTTTAGGGAAGAAATTTTAAGAAAACCTCTATATCACAAAAATGTTTCATGCAAGGAACAAGGAAGTAGTTGAATTATAAAATTATTAACGTTTTAGTATATCATCTTTTACTAAATATTGAATCATTATACTATATAATATAATAAAACCTTCTTTTTGAAATTTGCCTCATTATGATGAACTAAATAAATGCATTAATACATTAGAAGGTTTTACATATGTCTTTCTTTTATGCGGCCGTGACCACACTTAGCATTGCATATATTTATTTACATTCTATGTAGTTCACAATACACATATTATGCTTGAGACAAACATTTTATATAAAGAAATATGAAACATATAAATTCTCATTCAAAATACATATATATTTTGGACACACTTGTATATAAATAAATATCAATTTAAAATAAATTCTTATTGAAAATACACACTTGATTTGGATAAAGCTTCATATAAATCTATATCAAATCTATATAAATTCTTGTTCACAATACACACATGCTCTGTACAAATGGTTTATATGGATATAAAATTTACGTAAACTCTTCTCCACAATCCACATGTTTTAAACAAACTTTTTATATAAATCAATATCAAATTTATGTAGAGGCCTGTTCACAATACATATTACTATATATTGCTACTCTCAAAATGCATATTTCCCCTCTTTGAAATGTCATGTAGAATTGTGTAACATTTTTTCAGATTCCTAGATAGCTTAGAATAGGATGTTTTAAAATGTGTGTTCAGATTTCGCATAACATATTGTCAAAGAATATATATATATAACGTATAAAATGTAAAAAGAGAGAGATTTTCTTTGTCCGTTCAAAGCTATAATTGTTTCAGTAACTTTTCATTCTCCCCGAGAATCTTTGCGTTGTTATCAAAACATGTCAATCTTAATTATCGCTCAACCTCCGCTTCGATCGGGTACATGTCTTTTTTTTTTTTAACAGACTGGACTCGTACGCGTATGTCTTTGCTGAGCCCCACGTGGAGATTGCACATTTCTTTATGAAGATTGCGTCAGATTTCGAACTTTCTGGAAGCATTTGTGCCAAATACGTTTTTTGTCATCTGCCCTGTCCAGCTTCCGTAAAGGAAGAGATTTCATTATATCTTAGAACCTCGAGGCATTAACATCTCGCTCTCGCTCTCTCTCTCTCTCTCTCTCTCTCTCTCTCCATCGCATAGCACTTTTGATCTTAAAGTAACGTAACGTAAATTGGTCATTCGTAACTTGTGAGAATTTCATATTTGATATTTCTTAGAGTTTGTTTAGTGTTATTTATTTTTTTGTGGAATCTGAACAAACATTATTTCGTAACGGCGCCTGGTTTTTGTGAAATTGTGAATCAAGCCTGCAGCAAAGAAAGAAAGAAATTGGTATACCAAGGTGTTATATTTTTATTAGTTGCAACTAATATCTAATAATTGTTAGGAACAGTGATTAACTAATAACTAATAACGGTTAGGTAATAACTAATAACTAATAATTGTTAGGAACAGTGATTAACTAATAACTAAAAGGTAATGGGAACAGTGGTTAACTAATAACTAATATTTAATGGTTATGATGATTTGGTTAACTAATAACTAATAACAGGTGGTTATGAAGGTTTGGTAAAAACTGATGGTTACAATGTTTTGAGTGAAAACATTTACACTTTTACACATTGCATATTTTTGTGTTTGTGATTGTTCAATTGTTTGTGCACTTGTTCATTTTCTTATTGAAGTGTGTCTTTTTAGTTTATGTTTTCATTTGCATTCACAATTTAATTGTCTTAGTTGTTTTCATTGCTTAATCATTGCACATTTAATTAAATTTAACAATTGTGAATTAATTTGCATTTACTTAGAATTCTTTTCAAGTTTTGTTGTTGCTTAGCACTTGTGAATTAATTTCAAATTTTCAATTATTGCCTAACACTTTTGAATTTCAATTGAATTAATTTTCTTGAATTTTGTGATAAATTAATTTTGATTTCATTCTACTTAATTTGATTCAAGAATTAATTAAACTTTACTTTGTTTACAAGTAACAGTAATTTTCCCTGATATTGTGAATTTCACTTATAAATTTTGACTTTAATAATAAATTTTTGTATATAAAATTTTTATAAGTGTTTTTATTTTTATACCAGTATATTTGCATTTGATTATATTGATGATAGGTAGAATCATAGAGTGGTAATTGATTTGCTTTCCTTCAATTTACTTGAAGTGACTTAGAACCAGGGAAGTACTTAGACTTCTGAAATCAGGGAAATGCTTAGATTTTTAAAAGTTGTTAATGGAGTGATGCCCTTTGATTAATTTGATTACTTACAAGATTACCTCACACCTGTTTTGAGGAACTTAGTCTGATTTTCTGCAATACTGGTAAGTGTTAAGGGATCACTGTTGCCTTTAGAGTATTCAGTCGTTTAATACGAGTTATGAGGGTTCAGGTGTCTGGCTTTTGGTGAGGTAATAATTGATAAATGGTAAGCAGATACTTGGCACTTCGTAACAATATTTATTTGGGGCAAAGGTTTTACTTAAACAAAGATCAACAAGGAAAAAACATAAATAGCTTCTTATGAGCGTTTTCAAGTAGAGTATTCCAGGGGACGCCGTGAAAAATCGCGAGTGGCAGCCACAGTTGGCCGACGAAGCCTTCCAAGAAGCCAACTTGGGCCATCACTCACGCACACCAACTTTCGTTCACGAGAGTCTGAGCAAATACAATTCTGATTGATTATTCCGAGAACTTTGGGGGTCGATATTAAAGAAATTCTAAATTGGGCCATCTTGGCCTAATGTAGTTTTCTGGATGTGATCTACGTTTATATGTTGGCGTCAATTTTCTCTATTTATTTTTTTCTTAAGGGCCTCGTTAGCTGTTAGTTTCTGGTCTCTTTCAGATTCATATACCAATTCAGCGTCGTAATTACTGCAATTTGTTTGGCTCTTTCTGAGTTTTTGTTTCCTTTCTGGTTTAATCGCTTCTTTTCCAATTACATATATTTCTTTATTATTCATTTCCATCTTCTTCTTACTTACGTTCTTTGTATTTTAATCTGCCTTCTACAAGTCCTCTATACAAATTTAATTTTCCTTCAATGCATCACAATTTCCTCTTCATTCTCTTTCCTTTCTTCTGTCTTTTCGACCTTTCCTCTCTCCTATTTTCCTATGGCTCGTATGCCGGTGTGCTTATTGTCTCACTTCATTTTCTATTATTTTTCTACATGTATCAGCTCCTAAGAGTTATTCTACAAGAACAGCTTTTACTTATATGTTCAATATATAAATAAATAAATGACAAGCTGTCAGTATTACAGCTATTTTCGCTTTACTTTCAGTGGTAAACAAAATCGTTTTATAAAAGAAAATTATTTTTGTTTCTTACTCCCAACGAGGATAAGATAAACTTACATCAGTTAAATAGAAACTGACTACCAAACTGAAATGAAGTTAGATTACTCATAATAAGGAATATAGAAAACTACCAGCTGAAAATGTGTAGTTAAACTCACTGTCCAGATAAACCCTATTCATTTGGAAGAAGCCAACAGTGGAATTAACTTAAATTTATAGTTGCCATAGAGAACAGTACCCATTTCCATGATATATCGGTAAAGTTTAAACTAGCAAGCAGATGACCTTTAAGTGACTGACAGACCTGACCACTAGGGCAGAGGGATTTGGAATTTGAAATAATTCGTGAGCCACTGTCGTTCCCTAAACATCCCAGACACATTCCCAAAAAGGTTGCTTATAAAGAGAATCAGATTTCCTTTCATGCCTCCAATCGAATTTGACAATGACGTTAAATCCCTGACTTAAATGACACAAAAAAAATATTACTGGGTCTCTAGGGATGGAAAATCATTTTGATTTTATCGACCAAATGATTTTCTGAAAAATTATCAATGATGTTATTGGAAAATGGAGAATTGGCCCAAGTATGCTGGGGTACACATAAAAACTTCCAATAGGTGACAGGCTATTATGTGGTTTCAAGTCTGTCTCCAAAAATTGAATCTCGAGGGTGTATGTTAGATATTGGTATCCGCCTATTCTAAAATATATTAAGTAGTACTATTTACCCATGGGTTTGAGTTTGCATACACACATGCTCTCTCTCTCTCTCTCTCTCTCTCTCTCTCTCTCTCTCTCTCTTCTCTCTCTCTCTCTCCCAGAAATAAATTTCTGACTCACATCGGGAACGAACCTCGGCCTCCCTAAGTTCGTAATTAACAGCTCCTGTGGTGACGTTTGATAAACGAATCACGTATTAATGTGATTACAATCACACACTCATGATACTACATATCCCTTAAAGTATGAGATACTTACATTAGAAGTTCACAGAATTAGCCTGACCTCAGGAACATCGAAGAATATATAATCCTTTACCACAACTTCATATACACAATATCAAATAACGAACTGAGATGGTGAGATACCAGGAATAATAATCAATGAGATGGAGTTTTCCCGTCGAGTACTAAGGTCAATACTCAGATATTCAAGAGTCTTTGAAGCCCTCATGGGGTAGAGGAAGGGAAAAAAAAGGACAGAATGAAATAGAAAAGTTGAATAGAGAGAGAAAGTGAGAGTAACGACCGGGTAAAATATTAGGTGAATTCGACTCTGTTATAAATTCATAAAAACAAAATCTAATTAATATTTGCTTCATTCCATCAAGGCAGTCGACCACCATTCCAGTATGGAAATGAAATTTGTATGAGGAATCTGTAAATTTACAATTACAAACCGTCACCTAAATTATTTTATTTCGAAAGATATGGCAGAATGAAAAACTCAGAATGTTCAACAATTTCGGTAAAAATATTAGCATGTATATTAAATAATTATATATAACCATATCTTATTATATATATATCATAATATTATATATTATATATATATATATATATATATATATATATATATATATATATATATATTTCTCCATATATATATATACTCTATTATATATATATATATACTATATATATATAATATATATATATATATATATATATATATATATATATATTATATATATATATATATATATATATATATATATATTTTCGTATATATATATATATATATATATTCTATATCTAGATATTATATATATATATAATATATATATAATACATAATATATATAACAAATATATATATATATATATAGAATAACATATATATATATATATATATATATATATATACTATATATAGATATATATATATATATATGTTACATATATATATATATATATATAGATATAATTATTATATATATATATATACTATATATATATGCATATATATATTATATATATATATTATATAATATATATATATATATATATATATATATATATATATATATATATATATACATATATATTATATAATAATATATATATATATATATATATATATATATTATATATAATATATATATATATATATCTATATATATATATACACATATATATAGTATATATATATTATAATATATATATATATATATATATATATAAGATATATATATATATATAATATATAGAATATATATATATGGAATATATATGTGTATAATGTATTATATATATAATATATATAGATATATAGATATATATATATATATATATATATATATATATATATATATATATATAGATATATATATAATATATATATATATAATATATATTATATATTGTATGTATATGTATATATCTATTATATAATATATATTATATATATATATATATAATATATATATAAGTATATAGATATATATATGTATATATATGTATGTATATGTATTATATATATACATATATATATATATATATATTATATATATATATATATATATATATGTATATATATATATATATATATATGTTATTATATATATAATATAGATATATGTTATATATATAATATAGTTTAGTAATATATATATCATATTATATATATATGTATTATATGTATATAATATTAAACATATATATATATATATATATATATATATATTATAATTATATATATGGTATATATATTATATATATTATATACATTATATACACATACATATCTTTTGGTTCCTGTTCACTCACCTCGGGATACTTTAGCTTTCTATTGTGATTCACGACCGGGGGGGGGGGGGGGTCATAAGCGCTGAATGGCCGAAAATGAACTATGCCCTTGATACCTTGCCCTTCATACTAATAATAATAATAATAATATAATAATAATAATAATAATAATAATAATAATAATAATAATAAATAATAATATATAATAATAATTTTCAGCACATTGTTATACTTTGAATATATTACAGTCTAGTATATCTTTGGAGGATCATTTCATCATTGGTGACTATCATCAAAATTATTTTTTCCGTTAATCATAATTTGCTTCATTCATCCTTCCTTTAATTGCTTCTCATTATGTAATGTTTGACAATAAGTCTGGTAATTATTCATGTACTTTAACTTCAGAGAGGTACTTACTTAATTCAGAGGTGTGTTACACAGTCTAAAAACTTAAGATAAATAAAAGCAGTTAGGAATAAATAAAATTAATAAAAACGAATTCAATGTCAATTCTGAAGATAGCTGACATTATATATAACTAATTACTTTCTTGAAGAGAGCTTTTCAGAACCGGGAGGGTAATAAAACCGCGAGTTAGTTAGGCTTATCTAACGAAGCGATGTTTACGTTTCTAACTGCATGATCCCCTGATTACAGAGTTTTCTCTTTAAAAAATGAGTTTTTGTTTTTGTTTACTCTTTTTTTAATCCCCCGAGTGTTTTAATATATTCTATGACACTGAAAGTGCCTTGAAATTTTTATTCCTTAGAGAACAGGCTTTTGGTGACCCGAAAACCAAAAGTTTTTGGTGAATCGCTTCTCTAAGACTTGCGGAAGTTCCTAAAGTTGATATGACGTTTTTTAAAATAGATTTTGATGCGTTCATTTGCAGTATATAAGCAGGAAGTTTGGCTTCTTTCCATAATTGTGTATTTGATTAATTATCAACTAAGAAGTAAGTACATGGCCACTCAAGAATGTCGAACACACAAAAGGCTTTTTGAAATTATATTACTGCTATAGAACTTGAACAATAAAGGATGAATTTTTACCTATATCTTATTATTATTATTAATATTATTATTATTATTATTATTATTATTATTATTATTATTATTATTATTATTATTATTATTATTATTATTCAGAAGATGATCTCTATTCTAAATGGACAAACCCACATTAAGGCCTTTCGACTTGAACTTATAAACTTCCAGGGAACATGGGATGGGGTTCAGTTTGGAAGCAAGTAAACAGAAGGTAATGGGTAGGGTACAGAACTTGAAAGGAGATCAGTTATCAGACAAGAAACGAATAAACGAACACTATTTAATAAATAGCCTCCAGCAACCCCCCCCCCCCAAAAAAAAAAAAGAAAAAAAAAAACTTCAAAAAATGCAAGGAGAATTGCTTCAGTGTTAGTAATGGATTGTTGGTCCTTCGTTTGAATGTCTGAGTGGTTTCCGAATGCAGGCTGTTCATGATCTGTGGAGCTTCATGGTTTCATTACTTATTTACTTTAATAAAATGTTAGAACATATATCGGTATTTACGCTTATTTGTAAGTAATTACATGCAGACGCTTGCCTTCACAGTGAGTCTAAGTAATATAACTGTCAATTAATTGTAAGAGATATGCCAGTAAAATATCAGCCATTACATATCAGCCCTACTGTAGTTATGAAGATATATATAACGAGACGACGACACTAAGTAAAGTTATATAAAATTTGAGAAAGGTCCTAAGAAATGGCAATCTGATATCTGAAAGAACCTTACAACTGGTTCAGTAAAATTATAAAATATTTGCAAAAGACCTTAAAAAAGTTCTAGTAAAAAATTTAATCATATCACAGTTATCAAATAGAGAAGACTGACACTTTTCTCTTCTATCACATGCTTTGCCAACTGAGGTTTCTGGAATGAATAGAAGCCTAGTGTTGACTTTTATCAAAAGCCCACGTTATTAGTAATTATAAAATCTCCCTTTTCATAAGCAATTTCCAAAAATAAACGCGGGCGTTCCTCCGCCCACTCTTGGATGATAAGTGACAATGGGGTGGTCCAGGGACTGCGTGTTAAAAAAAAAAAAATAATAATAAAAAAAATAAATAAACAAAAAAACTGGCTTCACTCTAACCTGGAAATTAAATTCTTTGAAGAAAAAAAGGCATGATGAAATTGGTCAATGCGGTTATCATTTAATTTATAGTTGTTTATGATTTTTAGAGAGTTTCAACAATAACTATCAAACTAATATTATTATTATCCAGAAGATGAACCCTGTTCATATGGAATTAGTAAAATATATCTATAAGCCTGAGAGTTTTGCTTCTTACGGTCTTAGAGCCATGTGGAATGCCTTTAGAGAGAGAGAGAGAGAGAGAGAGAGAGAGAGAGAGAGAGAGAGAGAGAGAGAGAGAGAGAACGTTAACATTCATGCAAAAACAGCACCGTACAATTTCTGCTATAATTACAAATCCCATACAGTCACCTAGAGGGCAAAACTTCCTAAAAATAAGAGAGTGTAAACATTTGACTTCACCTCCCTAGTTTCATTACTTTTTAGAACACTAAA
>NC_087200.1:208130450-208148171 GCF_015104395.2 Macrobrachium nipponense
TCCATATTACTTTTCACCTTCTCCCACCAGTTGTTGCATAGTGCAGCTTCTTTGAGGATTTCCTCCTGTTTCATCTTTCAAACCTTTTCATTCTCAGTTTCCCTTCAGCGCTAAATGACCTCATAGGTCTCAATGCTTGGCGGTTGGCATGAATTCTTAATTCAATTCTATTCGTAATTAAAGAAATCATAGCTTCTTCATTTAAGTTATTCAGGCATCATGTATTGTTTCATCTTCGATAGTGAAAAAAAATCGGAAATAATTAGATTAGCAACATGAGATGGAGCATAAAATTCCTGCGTACTGCTACAGGTAGTTTAATATGGAAAGACTGAATTTCCCAGTTTCCTGAAATTATCTCATATTTTCATTTGTTTATTAATTAATTTTATTCATTTTCCAATACCTGATCTCTTTCGGTTTTTTACGTGATCTTCTGTTACTTCCTAGTAATAAACACCATTTTCCATAGAAGCTTCAATTTCAAGTTGATGACCCCTGTAGGCTTCTTCCACATCAATTAGGGTTTAGTTTCTGAATAATAATAACACTAATAATAGTGTATTTAGCAATAATAATCTACAATATATTTCTGGTATTAATAAAGGTCGCAAGGAGGTGTTGCAACCAAGAGTTGCTCTCAGCAATTGCTAGGAAGCAACGCCTCTAAAGTGTCTCAGTTCACGCAAAATCCGATGAGCTGTTCGGAAATTGCCTGTTGAATGCTTTCCAGTCCTCTTGACTGAAGACACCAGGAAAAGAAATCATCCAGAGAGGAATAAGTGTAGGTCAGAAATCATAATTTTCATAATTTGCATTATAAATGTAACTTTGAATTCATCATTATCATCAATATCATTATAGCCTCCATTCATCGCTTCCTTGTGCTTTGACTTCCACAAATCTCCACTCGTCTCCCGCCCCCGTATCGTTGTTCTCATTCCAAGGCATGTAATATGAACCTTCTCTCTCTCTCTCTCTCTCTCTCCTCTCTCTCTCTCTCTCTCTCTCTTGATATAAATCTGAAACGCATTTAACTTGAAGCTTTTTAAAGAATTTACGATACTGATTTATTACCAAATGTGTGATTGAATATATAAATATTATAAAATATATAAATATATAAAATCTTTGTATCTACGAGACTACAGTGCAGGGGAATATTGGCAAACAGCTAATTATAAATTTCCAAAAACTTTTAAAGACCCACTAATTTGTAGGTAATCATATTCTTCACCCGATTTTGAAAGTCTTTAAAGGACCCGTCTTTATTGAAATGACACTTTTAAGTTTCTCACTGTAGACTTGTTAACATAGTTCAAAAAGTTCAATAAAAGACTGCAATCAATCACAGCAAATCAAATATTCCTCGTTTTTGTAAGTAAGAAAACAGCCCCTTTTATGACTAATGAAATCCTTCCTTCTGTGTGTTTTCACATCTCCATTAAATTTCCCGCTTGATATGACGTGCAATCAATCATTTGTTGCATATGCAATCCCCCTGGGACGTGATCTATTTGCAACAGGTGGGAATGCAGCTCGATTTCATCAAATTGATGAATGTCTTGACTCAGATGTGATGCTCTGGTATTAATTACAAGAAGACCCCAGGGAATCTGTTGTCGGCAAAAGGATATTTTCTTGCAGAGTTGCGTAATGTAGTATATGGTGGGCACATATTCTGTTCGAAATTGCATTCACCACCTAAAGCTCTCTCTCTCTCTCTTCCTCGCTCTCTATCTCTCTCTCTATCCTATATATTTACATGGTGTGCCCCTTGTATGTATGTATACTTGTATATATTTTTGTGTGTATGTGTACTGGAGCCTGGGTATATACATTTAAGCATGCGCTTTGAATTTCACTTTTGCCAGCACATGCTACATAAATATTTTCCCTTTTTCACTGACCACATAGTAACTAATTAACAAGATATAAATAGCCGTATGCTCTCATCCCATTTAGCAAATGAAAAAAATAAACGATAGAATTTCCTCGAACTCCCTCAGGCAACTTATTCATCCCAAACGAGGAGTCTAAGGGTCTCAAATCAAATCCCCTCCCCCGGCCCTATGGAGCTTAAACATAAATGGCTAACGAGACCAGAAGGCTAACGAGACAGCCTTTCAAAGCAGGACCTTTCAAGGCTCTGATATCAATCGGATTTTATTGACAGACTACTCTATACCATGCGTACGAATCCTGCGCAGCTCTGGATAGTCACAGTTCCGTGCGCACCAGGTCCCTGGTTTGCTGAACAGCAGCACCAATATGCAGTGAATGTGCCTCCCTGTCGAACTTCTCAGTTCAAGAGGTCCTTTATTCCTCTCACCGTTGTACTGTGAATCTGTGTCCCTGAGGATTTTGTGCAATTGTAACTTCAAAAGTTCAGGGAAGATGGAACGCACTACTACCCAAAAAGAGTTTAATTTGTTTTCAATAATATGCTTACATTTGCATCTATCTATTTATTGATTTATTCGTTTTTTATGACCGATTATCTTCTATCTGTATTTCCTATAACTTTCTGTTACTTCTTTCAAATGAACACCATATTCCCTGGAAGTTTGAATTTCAAGTCATTGACTCCTGTGGGCTTTTCCAAATGCATAGGGTTCATCGTCTAAAATAAAAATACTAATAATAATAATAGTAATAATTTCCCGGGAGAACGGAGGCATAGGTAGGTTTAAATGAACGTTCACAACCATCAGTCCTTGACTGAGACTTAGAACCATGGTGTACCTCTATAGAAGTGGTTGTCTTAACCACTAGAAAATTGTTGACTGCATCTTGTATGCAATAATCGTTTAGTTGCTTTTAAAAAATAGGCGTAGGACTTGCCCTTTAAGATATGCCCATTTGATGTTTTTCTTTACATTTTGATAGTTTCAATTTACTTATTGCAATTATTTTTAATTTCTAATGAACACTTACAGGCGATTATGATAAACTTTATAAGCAGAGATCTTATGTAGAGGTGATCTTCATATACTGTTATAAAGGATCTTTGGACCTAGCTGCACCGATTTTTTAGTCTTTTACCCATTCCCGATTCTTTTTTTCGATCTTAACTGTTACTCTTAAGTACGGTTGAGATTTTCTACCACTTCCTCCTACAGATCCTTGCGCTTCCTCTCATTTATTTTCTGGAGGCCTTTATCTCGCTGTCCAACCACTTCAACTCCTTCTTTTCATTGTCCCAAGCGGTGCTTGGCTTGACAGCCTAACTTTCATGAAATCACTCTTACACACTTGTCTTATAACAGGAAATTTTATGATGAGCACGAAATTTTACAAAAATGTAAATTAAATACGAAATAAAGGAGATTCCAAAATACGGGAAGGCATTAAGTAAATAATAATTTACATAATAACGTTATAAAAGAACTTAGCTTAAATCTCTTAAAACTGGATTACTTTTAAACGCTATCGACCGCGAGATATTCTAATAAGAGTCGCATTCTTTGCGAATATAGTTTGCAATAATCTGCAATTTCACGGCGCATTCATGTTACGATGATGACAAAAGCAAGCAAGCAAATTGCTTAAAGGAAAGGAAATTGGGCGACAAAATTAACAGATTCCTCCTGGAATTTGGTCGATTCCGACAAGGAATTTCTTTCTTTTCTGCAAAGAGTCCCCGCTTAATCAAGAACAATTTTTTTGTCCGGATTTCGACTACAATACCAGATATATAGATAGATAGATATAGATAGATAGATATAATTTTTATTTATGGCGTCGTTCCTAGCTACAGCTTAAATTGTATTTGAAGATTTTTCATAACTTTCCTAAGTCTTATTCTTCCTGGACATTATCACACAATTACTCATTCAAACATGAAGCTAATTAAGAGAAGCAAGTTCCATTATTGCAAAACGACTGAACCACTAATTACCATAACAATGACAATAGCATTAAATGTTCGTGCTGATATTTTCATTCATTTGACCTACTCGTAAGTGAATAGCAATTATGTCCGCATCAGTGAAGAGGAAACTATTCAATACAAAATTCAGTTCGGTGTTTGGCTGGATGCTCACTTAATGGCCAATTGAAATGACAGGTCAAGTTGTATTTATTTCGTGAAAATGAAGTTCTGAGTCACATTCTCTCAGTTGGGTCTCTGGATTGTCAGCTGTTGTTGTTCTTGGCCTTCAAGAGGTCCTCTCTGAAGTACAGAACATGAATAGAATATTGGTACAATTTCAATTATCTGTTTACATTTAGGGTTAGAAGTAGGTATTGATTATTGGTTATTGAGGTGTAATGTTGGAGACACAAAAGAAATGTTAAGTCGAAGAGAGTTAGTCAGATTGGACGTTATGTCAGTAATGTTTTAAAATATTCTAGTGGTTGAGGATTTTCTTTTTAAAAAGTCTAAATAATTTAGATTAAAATGAAGGTGAAATATGGTAGATTGATATATTAAAAGAGAGAGAAGAGAGAGAGAGAGAGAGAGAGAGAGAGAGAGAGAGATAAGAATGGAGAGCATAATTCTGCACGAGGGAGATAGATCCCAACTAATAAAAAAGTGATGTTTAAACGGAAAATTTAATAGCTCAAATGCAGAAGCAAATTTGCAGTCACAGAATTAAATCAGACGATTAAATTTTCACAAACGAAAGCGTCGTTTAGCCTCGTGCATATTCATGGATACCTTATGCTTGCAGTGGCGTACTGCTCTCTGCGTTCCTGCATGCCAATTGCAAGCATTCAAGCAAACTCGAAATTTATAGTGCCTGGCTTATGAAGCGTTGTTTACCGGATGTTATTATTTTTTTTTAAGTCAACAGACTGCAGACACCCAAGAAGGCTAAAGGAAAAGATGATAGATATATAAATGAGAGGGAATAGAAAATAAAACTGAAATTCAGGAGGCGTCAGCAGAAAGCAGGAATGAATTTGCTTCTTCTTAAATATCTGGAGATCAGGAGATTCCACAGCTGCACTTGGGAACCAATTCTACATTTTCTTTGCAGTAAAATAAAACTCCCAATAAACTTTTTTTAGACTAGAGAGCTCTGATGATAAATTGTTCTCTATTTTTTAAATAAGAAAAATTCTGATAATAATATTCCATGAACACTAGTCATGAAATGTCTTCAAAAGGCAAATATAATAGCAGTCGTCGACGTTTCAATTCATATTTAGCATCCAAACTGCCAATGGGACAACCTGTCTTTAAAATGGTATTAGTTTTCTACATACTTTATTTACATAGTATCGCTACCAAGTGGAGGAAAATGGACCCGAGAGTAATGGCAGTTTTTCCAGTGGATTCATGTGATGATTTTTAAAGTCTATATATATATATATATATATATATATATATATCATATGTGTGTGTGTGTGTGTGTGTGTGTGTGTGTGTGTGTATAGTGTGTGTGTGTGCTAAATGTCAGTAAATAATAGGTGCAATTCTTATGAAATAACAGAGAAATCTATCAGCTTTAATACCCAGTGGCTTCAAAAAAAGTGTTTTGGAATGGAAGAGTAATTACGTATTCGTGCGAGTATCTGTTAATATATGTAGTTGAAATGCATGATCGCTCTACTTTTCATTACTGGGCTGCCTCTCTTCCGTGAAATACGTATTGGGAGTTCGTGTAGAAATGCGGACAACGTATTTCAAATTGGCCGATTCATTTCAAAAGAATCTACTGAACTATTTATATATGTATCAAACGTCAATTAGTTTTGGGCAAAATGTTTTGTTTTGTTACAGGTAAACATTGGTCATACTTGAAAAGCAATTATGTCAATATAATGCCTCATAAAGTATATTCTTAACGATGGTGGAAGAAGCATTTTCTATAATCATATCGTTCTATGTTAAAGTCTTAAGGGAAAATGGTCTCTGTGATATTCCGCCACTCACCTCATTAGTGTACTTTGCATTCCACAAATCAGGATGAATTTTAAAAGGTTATAATTTTCAGACAAAATATCTCTGCCAGAATCTGATTGACAACCACGGCTGTATAAAGCAATAGACGATCATACAAAAGAAATGGACCCAAAGTAATTATGAATTGATTCATGATAAGTTTCACTGACATCTCAGAACAATCCATTAGGCAGCGAATAACTCAAATATCTTCCGTTTCTAAAATCTTTGGAAGCGTCCTAAGGTTCAATCGTGAAGAGGAGACTAAGGTAAGATTTCAAAGAGCTTTCAGAGCTCGTTAAGATCTCTATTCTTGGATCGTATGTCCTTTCAAGGTTTCTCCTCGGCAACAGAAATCAAAATTATTCGAAAATAAAGACTCTCCATATTCGTTCACCTGCTGGAATTCAGTTCTCCCTTTTAGATCAGAGGCTTTTGACATGAAACAATATTGCACGCAATATTGGAATATCATTTTTCGTCATTGTCTCTCCCCTGCTTTTGCGGTATGATATGTGAAGTTGGAATGAATCTTGCATATGCAATGGGTAAATTAAATTGTGCAACGCTGGTACCCTTTTGTGATGATTTTTTTTTTTTTTTTGCAACAATGCTTATGTCCGTTTGATGGAAATGAAATTGTTGATTTGGTATGCAAAGAACTATTCTGACTAAAGAATGATCTCTTATGAAAGTTGACGGTTCAAGGATTAATCTCCTCTGTGAAGAATGAAAACTGACTTAATTGAATAGACTGTGAACTTCTTAGACAACGAAGGAACTTGGACAGACTGAAGACAACTAAACTAACTTTGTGGGGATAAAATAAAGGACATCGAGGAGTAGTTTAGACATCACAAACCTGAAAATGACTATTTAGAGACAATCTACAATTTTCAAAAATCGCATGCAATATTGTTAACGGCTTCTTTTCAGAAGAGACAATATACACACATAAGTAGGAATACGTTAGTTGTTGTTTTCTGCATACACTAAAGGCTGTATTTAAAATAACATCTTTGGCAATCAATAATTGTAAAATAAGATATCAAGGATAAACATTACTCCCCTGCAATAAGTACCCTGTTAGAATGTACTGTTAAAATTGTTGATGCAAAAGACAATATGCTCAATATAGTAACATTTCCTCAAACGTTATCACCTTTCATGAAGAACCAACCAGAAGCGTCATTTCAATAGAATGAGAAAAATCAAGAGGCTAGACTGAAACGTCTGAGTTAAATCTGTAAGAAGTAGGTTAAAATTAAAAATTTGTCAAAATATCATCTAACTGAAAAGTGGATTTACACTGAACTGATAACCTCTCATATTGGTTAAGTAAATTCCTCCTTCAATCGTTCTAGGTTTACAGGTGCTAAAATTTCGTTTAATTTACCAATTGTTTAAGTTCTATATTTTGAAACTTCGCATGCTCGTGGAAAGGAATTTTTCTTTATCTTTCTATTTTCGTAAAGTAGAAAAATATAAATACCATTCCATCCCCTGCCTCAGTCGCTCTGCAAATACCTTCTCTATCCTTCGGATATGAATCAACCACTCCAAATCGAACAGAAAAGCTCTTTATTGCTTTACGCTTCCAAAATCCATTTATTGGCTGCAGAACAAAGGCAGGCTAATCTATTTTCGTTGAGTACAACAGGTACTCTATGAAAACATATTCCTTTTTTAAAAAAAACTTGGCCTATTTTTTCTTTATTTTATTCGGTACAGGAATAGGATTCAGCTCCGCGAAAGAGGCTCATGTTTTATGGTGATCCAAAAGAGATTAAATTTTTTTTTATCAGGAATGAATCTTTACTATTTCTGTGTTTCTGTTGTTGGTTAATGTCATGATCCTGCCTGTCAGTGTGCATCTGCATTCTTATTATTGTTATTACTCAGAAATGACCCCTATTCATCTAGAAAGAGTCCACAGGGATCATCGACTTTCAAGCTTTCAAAGAATACAATGTTCATTTGAAATAAGTAACAGAAGGTGACAGGAGAAACAGATCAGTAAATTAAATATTGATAAACATAAAAATGCAAGAAAATTATGAAGATGCAAGGAGAACTGCATTACATCTTCGTTTGAACCTTTCACGTTCAAGTTGGAATAACATCCTCAGGGAGGCTGTTCCAGAGTCCAGCGGTGCGAGGAATAAAGGACCTTTGGAACTGAGAACTTCGACAGGTAGGTACATTTCTGTACAGATATATATATATTCTCTCTCTCATCTCTCTCTCTCTCTCGTTCTCTCTCTCCTCTCTCTCCTCCTCTCTCTCTCTCTCTCTCAATATCGGCATTTTTCAGTGTCGTGCTCACAATCTCCTATTCTCATGAACGTTATATTTCATCCCCAAATCGTTGTTATCTTTTTCCTAATTTCTGAGTATTTACAGACACCTAAGCACGTTTTATTAAGGCCTCCATATCCTAGTTTCATTTCAAAACAAATTATCTCCTTAATGAACTTTCCTTTATTTCCTCACCCTTTGAATCGACGTGGATGATGGGTCATTCACCTCTATTTTCTTTCCAATTACCTAAAGTTCCTCTGTGGCTTCCTTTCTTTCCTCACCAGTGATAAAGAAATCTCATCAACTCATCAATTTCAGACGACGGATTTCGTCACCTGAATGGGATGGCGATCAAAGCATCATTAGCTCAGAAAGGCTTCATCTAAAAAAAAAAAAAAAATGCTTTAAACTTACAATTACTCCTTATTTAAGAAAGAAAAAGTTATAATTAGAATCTTTAGTATTGTTATGGAATTTCTTCAGTTTTATTCCTAATTATATGACCTCTTTGAGATTGAAGTAGTAGTGATGTATTTCATCCATCCACCATATACTTGTCAGACTTAGTGTGTGAAGCAGACACTTGGAAAATAATTTCTAAATCGTACTGTAAGCCATGCCATAATTTTTGGTTCTCTCTTGAAATTAGTTATAAATATTTTATGTTTCGTAGCATTAGAAGTTAATCACGACATGTGGGCGATTTATAACTTTATTAGCCTGATTTTGCAGATGATACTGTCTGTTTTTCCCTAAGAATTGCATTTATCTTATGAGCAAATTGAAGTTGTCTTTAGCGCAATCATTTAAAGCGAAGATGTAATGCACTATTACCCTAATACTATTATTATTATTATTATTATTATTATTATTATTATTATTATTATTATTATTATTATTATTATTATTATTAGCTCTCTCTCTCTCTCTCTCTCTCTCTCTCTCTCTGCGGGTCTCTATCTCTCTCTCTCTCTGCGTTTCTATCGATGCTGGAATATTTAAACTTACCTGCATATGCTTGAAAAAATAAAAAGATCAATACAAGCATACAAGATTCACCTCTAGGGAAATGGATATTCTGCGGATGTCACTTAATTTAAGTTACAAAGTATCAAGTATACTCTCATAATTCGTTTGTATTTACATTACCCTATGAATTATCATTTACATAACCATTCATTTCATTATTAAAAGCCTGAATGTCCTCTTTAAATAAAAATCCCTAAGGTAAAATTATTTCAATAAATATTCACCCTAAATTCCCGAAGCATATCAGCCATAGGCAGATCATAATGGGAAAAAATTAAATGTTGTTCTCTGGCAGGGTGTTGGCCATGAATGTTTGATTGCTTTATATCCGGATTAGCAGAGTCCATCAACATACCGGCAAAGTTGACAGAGAGAGAGAGAGAGAGAGAGAGAGAGAGAGAGAGAGAGAGAGAGAGAGAGAGAAGAATTTTTTTTCATTAGGACAGTTAAATCGAAAGTTTGATCCATATTTATAATTTTATTTTGGTTTTATATTTATATATTTTTACCGATGAATACATGAATAGAGAGAGAGAGAGAGAGAGAGAGAGAGAGAGAGAGAGAGAGAGAGAGAGAGAGAGAGAGAGAGAGAGAGATTATTCATCCAGAAGAGTAAACGAAAAAGTTTGATTATTATTGGTGCTCCTGAATTAATTTCAGAGTTTAAATGATTGTAATAACATGTAGATACAGAGAAAGAGAGAGAGAAGAATGGATTCTTAAATGTATATGTATAGTATATATTACTGTAAAATCATCATATTTAATATTATATTACATGCATTCGTTATGAACGTAGTTCTACAGAACACTACTTAACTACCAATCCAACAACTCACTGTTTTCAAAATATTTTTATTTTATATTTTATTATTTCTTTCAACCATAAGGTCGCCTTCGTGTGAAGAAATAACCTTTATATTTAGGAATTTTAAACGCAAATACATTAACGTAAATTATTTTATAAATTTGTCATACATTAATGCACAAAATAACATTATTTACGTACAGGTAAATGAGACGATAAACGCAGGAATGAGCGAAAACCCGACCGAACTGTAAGGAGACTAAAGCCCCTTCCACACGAGGGGCAAAGACACGACGGGCACTCTGATTTGCCCGTAATTCTCTCGCTTTTCAACAGTGTTACCAGATCAAACCGTCCAAGAGAGGCAGTAGTCACAGTCAGGCGAACCTATGACTTGGACCACACTCGTGATCGCAATCCACTCACAAGATTGGTAACAGTGTCTGCCCGCCGTGCATTTGCCCCTCGTGTGGAAGGGGCTTAAGTCAGGCGTTTTCTTGTATCAGTTTTCAACCGTCCAAGGTGACCCAAGAAGAAGCCGGTTGGTTATGTTTCTCCCGGGTGACGGTAGGTGGCAGCAGCTTGCAGGCCCATATGATTCCTTTTCAACACCACGTAAATATGCTTTTATATGTACGATTCAAATGGCATTATATCTTGACTTAATCAAATTACTTCTTTACTAAATCGTGATCAAATGTCTGTGGTGAATGTACACATTACGTACAAATAAAGTGATATCCTCTAAATATGACGTAGACGGGGTCCAACGGAGAGAATCCCTATCCTTTTAATTTGCCACAAATAGATGTACCATCATTTACATATGCATATACATACGTACACACATACGTACAAACGCGTATGTCCGTATGTTTTGCGTCGATGGAACTAACGTTTATGAATGGATTTGATCGAAACGCTAATTAGCCATCACGTAATAAAAGTGTCTCATTAACATATTAATCGTGAATACTGAACTGTTCTATAATTGTCATATAACCAATAGATTAAATTTCATTCAATTCTCTGAGATAGAGAGAGAGAGTGTGTCTTACATCTAATAATCTGATTACTTGTTTTAATAGGGCTCTCATTTTTTAATTACTGAATCGTCTAGTAATTGGCAACAGGAATATTCGAGAGATTCTTTAAAACATGAAGTCAACCTCGACTTAAGTTAGAATATCTATGAAACCGAGAATGAACGAATGAGTCCCTTTGGAAATATTAAAGAAATAAGCGAAATCCATCAAATTTTACGTATTGATGGACCTTTATCTCTCCTTTTAGATAGGTCACTTTTTTAAACTTTTTATTTTTGTTAATCGCTCCGTTGTAGTATAAAAGGAGCTTTTGGATAATCACTATCAGCAGGACAGGAATCATTAGGTCCAGTCATCCTGTGAATGATATCTGTCAAAAAGGGAGAGTTATAGCTCGGTTGGTGATTGATTAAGCGAACTTTAGTGAATGACACAAATCCTAATGCATTGGGCCAAGGATTAACAAACAAAAAAATAATCCCCACTACCTGAAATTCTGGATGCTTTTCGCTTTGTGGAGATAGGAAGAGAGTGAGTAAATGAGGGAAAATAAGGAGAGAGAGAGAGAGAGAGAGAGAGAGAGAGAGCAGAGCGAGAGAGAGAGAGGAGAGAGGAGAGGAGAGAGAGAGAGAGAGATAGAGAGAGAGAGAGAGAAGAGATGAAGAGGAGAGAAGGAAGAAGAGAGAGAAACAGACAAGAGAAAAAGAGAGAGGGTTCCACTATTTTCGTTAAGTGATTTCAAAGGCTAATAAAACAGCAGCTTTTAATTATATGACAGTTGTGAAAATTAAAAATACTTGAAATGTGTGATATACTCTCAGGGTATTGATACTAATTGTAATTTGAATTGTTTTTTTGTAATTTAGACTGCCAAGCAAAACAATATCAAGTTCTACAAAATATATAAGAAAGCAAATATTTACCAAGCAATATCCAATTCCTGCAGTGATTGCAGGGAAATGCAGGTTTATGGGACTAGTATTCGGTGTCCCGTGGCACTGCTACCATTAAATTCCTACAGAGTATCTTGTAACACCGTGTTCAATCTTCCCAAGAAATAACTTACCTCTGCCCTGTTCGATTGACAGCATAACTGATAAATGCATCAGCGATGGGTAAAGTTCGAACCTGGGACTTTAGTTTAGACACAGCGATAAACAGTCAAGAGAGATATACGTTCATGCCACTTTTACTAAAAACAATATTTCATTAAAAGTCATCACGGTGTGTTTAGTTTACGTCTTCCTACAATATTATTGTGCTATAGGTGTTTGAATGTAAGGCCTCTGTGTACTCTCTCTCTCTCTCTCTCTCTCTCTCCAGTGGTCATGCCTGACCACAACTGCAATTACAGGTTGAAATAGGCTCTCACTAATTCCCAGATAAATTTGAATACAATATTCATCACAAGTTTCGTTTAAAATACTCAAAACTCTCTCTCTCTCTCTCTCTCTCTCTCTCTCTCTCTCTGATAAAAATAAACGTTTACTAAAGACCCAGATTAAAGGTATTTATAAACTTTTAGTATATTCTAAATTAATAAACATTACATCACATAGCCAAAATTCGTAAGATCAAGCATTGTCAGAGACTGTAAGTAGTTACTTCCGTGTGCATATCCTCCTCTGACACCTATCACAAGATAGGTGTCGGATAAGGGATAAATTACCCATCAATTGATATATTATATATATAATATATATATATATATATATATATATATATATATATATATATATATATATATATATATATATATATATGTATTGTTACGAAGTGCCAAGTATCTGGTTACTACACTTACCATTCATTTAATGTTACCTCACAAAAGCCAGACACCTGAACCCTCATAACACGTTTAAACGACTGAATACTCTAAAGGCAACAGTGATCCCTTAACACTTACCAGTATTGCAGAAAATCAGACTAAGTTCATCAAAACAGGTGTGAGTTAAACTTGTAAGTAATTAAATTAATCAAAGGGCATCACTCCATCAACAACTTTAAAAGTCTAAGTATTTCCCTGATTGCAGAAGTCTAAGTACTTCCCTGGTTCTAAGTCACTTCAAGTAAATTCAAGGAAAGCAAATCAATTACCACTCTATGTTTCTACCTATCATCAATATAATCAAATGAAAATATACTGGGATAAAAATAAAATACTTATAAAAATTTTAAATACAAAAATTTATTATTAAATTCAAAATTTATAAGTGAAATTCACAATATCAGGGAAAATTACTGTTACTTGAAAACAAGTAAAGTTTAATTAATTCTTGAATCAAATTAAGTAAAATTAAATCAAAATTAATTTATCACAAAATTCAAGAAAATTAATTGAATTGAAATTCAAAAGTGTTAGGCAATAATTGAAAATTTGAAATTAATTCACAAGTGCTAAACAATAACAAAACTTGAAAAGAATTCTAAATAAATGCAAATTAATTCACAAGTGTTAAATTTCATTAAATGTGCAATGATTAAGCAATGAAAACAACTAAGTCAATTAAATTGTGAATGCAAATGAAAATATAAAATAAAAAGACACACTTCAATAAGAAAAGGAAATAGTGCACAAACAATGGAACAAACACAAAACACAAAAAAATCAATAATGTGTAAGTGTAAATCTTTTTCACTCAAAACACTGTAACCAACAGTTTTTACCATACCTTCATAACCACCTGTTATTAGTTAACCACTGTTCCTAACAATTATTAGTTAACCACACTCCCTATCCATTATTAGTTAAACACAGTTCCTAACCATTATTAGTTGCAACTAATAAAATATAACACTTTACCTTTTTGGTATACCAACTTCTTTTTCTCTCTTGCTGCAGCTTGTATATCACACTTTCACAAAAACCAGGCGCCGTTACGAAATCATGTTTGTTCAGATTCCACAAAAGAAACTAATAACACTAAATATACTCTAAGAATATCAAATATGAAATTCTAAGTTACGAGTGACCAATTTACGTTACGTTAATATAATCTCAATGATGTCGAGAGAGAGAGAGAAAGAGAGAGAGAGAGAGAGCGATCTAATCGCCTCGAGGTTCTATGATCTAATAAAATCTTCTTCCCTTGCGAAAACTGGACTGAGGTGACAAAAACGTATTTGGCACGAATGCTTCCAGCAGCTTTGAAACTCTGATGCAATTTTCATAAAGAAATGTGCAATTTCCATGTGGGACTCGGCAAAGACATATGCGTACAAGACAAGTCTATAAAAAAAAGACGTACTCTACTCGATCGAAACGGAGGCTGAGCGACAATTAAGATTGACATGTTTTGATAACAACGCAAGACTCAATTCTCTCGCTATCACATGCGTTGACAGATCTAGGAAAGCAAACGGAATCTCGCAGACCCTCTAATCTTACAGTGTTGACATAAAAGTTAAACATTCGTAGTTCCGAAAAGACAAAATAAATCTCTCTGTTTTTACGTTATATATATATTCTTTTACAACATGTAATGCGAAATCTGACCTAACTCTAAGCTATCTAGGAATCTGAAAAAATTTTGCAAAATTCTACATGACATTTCAAAGAGGGGAAACATGCATTTTGAAAGTAGCAATATATTATATATATATATATATATATATATATATATATATATATATATATATATATATATATATATATATATATATATATATATATATATATATATATATATATATATATAATGTGTGTTTTTCTAAATGTGTAGCTAGTGTTATCTCCCTTTTATTCACAAGCATATTCTTTGTTGTCTTTCGATTTCCCCGAACATTTTTTATTTATGAATCTCACAATTCTATGGGAAGTTACCGCTGTTAGAGCACAGGAACAATAAAGAAAAAACAGTTTTCCAACAGAAGCTTTGATCTGACGAAAAGAAAAGTTAACGGCTCCAAAGTGTGTCCTATTATGGATCCAATATTTTTGTATATATGTATTTTTTATATGTTAATCAGACTTTATATTTTAAAATGCTCTTTATAGTTTATGTTGTTGTTATTGTTTAAACTATCTGATAAAAAGGTATATAATACATAAGAGATATTTTATGTCTAACGTAAGTGTATCTTGACATGAATTAATTAGGTTACAACTATGGTAAAAATTATGAATTGACAGTGAGGATTTAAACCAAAGCCAAAGAAAACTATTGAGTTTAATAAGTGAAATTATAAATGTTGAACTGCCGTTTCTCGTCTTGAGAGGAAATCACCCAAAAAGCTGTCTTCGGGTATGCACACTTCCTCTCCACAGTAACTCCTCTACCATATGTAAAGGACCTAAAATAATACAAAGAATATACACCTCTTGAAAAGAATCAATTTAACGTAAGAAATTAATCGACAAATTTAACGAGAAGGGAAAGAAATTCAGCAAGCTAGCTTCGTGAAAACGTAAATTTTGTAAATGATCACTCGTACTAAATAAGAAAAAATATATTTGAATTACGTTCGTAGTTAATCTTAGTCAAAATGAAACTACTGGTTTATAAAGCAAAGGCACAAGTATAATGGTAATTATAATGATAAAATCCTTTACTTTAATTTTTTCGACGTGTTGGCGACCATAATTTAAACTATAATAAGCGTAAATTATATCTAAGAAACAGATCAATCCTTTTGAGCTTGCATAAGGTCTCTCAACTGACTTACGTTTCTTTAGATCCTGGTCTTTCGTGGTAAGATGATAAGTCCAGTTACTCGTGTTGCCTCTCTCCGAACATGAAATCCTATCGCTCGGCCTAGGTGGAGTTTATCGCTCCATGACATTTGAAAACTCCAGGGTAAAAAAAAAAAAATGTCAGAAAATCTCGAAGGTTTGGTGCCACTCCGCTCCGACTGCTTTTCTGTGCTGGTCTCTGGACTGGAATCCTGACTCTCCCCCACCCCCGCTAGAAAAATTGTCCTACTGGAATCTGCCTCTGGCCTGGATTCTGCACCGCTGAATATAAATACTCAAAAGGCAGAGTGAGTGGATATTTAACTGTCAAACAGTCAATTTCAAGAACTATTCAGGCTCAATAGTAAACAAAGTCGCAAATTATCGTATAACCATAAAACAAATTACCATTAAACAAATGCCCATAGTTCCAACCACCATCAAAGGTAAACAAAAGACATAATGTACTTTTCAGTACAAACAGAAATATACGAAAAGCATAAAGATATTTCTTTACAACAACGAATTGTATTATATGGAAGCGAAGAATTTAAATGGACCTTTAATTTATCGAAGGTAAGGTAATACAATATAAATGATTATTATTAACATATTATTAATTCTAAAACTAACGACTCATGCGTACATTTCAGGAGTGTCAAATCTTTTTACACCTCAATACTGTTATTGGAACATCTGACAAACAAGACTAGGAAAACATAACTAAATAAAAAAAACTAGAGACAAAGCGCACAGAAAGAGAGGATGTTGCTATCAACAGTATATTGGCAGCAGCAGAGCTGGCTATTTGGTGCAACTTTGCAAGAAATGGACTACAAGAAAAAGAAACTCGAACGACGGATGAAAAAAAAAATTGAGAGAGTAGAAAAACTTGGAGGTCACATTAGAACATTCGTGTTCTCTGATAAGTAGAGGTTGATTATTCTGTAATTATAGTTTATCGTGTTGTTTGGATTTTGAGTATGAATATTCTAAATAATTAAAGGACTTCATCTGAATAAAAAAATGAAAAATGAGGGAAACATTTTAGATATTTATAAACTGATCAATAAGTAAATTTGTACTATGCTGTCGCGATGCTCATCTATGTGAAATTTTACTTAAAATCTGTTCTTGAATTCATACGTTAATCGTGTTAACTTATAATAGATTATTATTCAGCAAAGAAATATTTAAGAAAAATAATAAATTTTTTCCCGAAACTTTACTTATACCATGCAATATTATACTGTTTTATAAGAGATTTTATTTACGTTTTCCAATTACATTCTCTTGTTATAAGATGCCATCTAATTCTCTCAACTGTCGATTATTTTAATTGACAAGTGAAGGTGATTCTATTGCTTAGCACTTCAGAATTACTGTTATTTCGGCGAAAAATGCGGAAGAAAAATGTCTTCTGAAAATATGAGAAAATTAGGTTTAATCTTTGACGTGATAAGCTCCTTTCACTAATAATCACAGGTAAATCCAATCCCAGTTTTGTAATGTTTTGCTATATTACAATATCACGTCGATATTCTGGCAGAATACAAGGCCAAGTTATCTTTGTGTGTGTGTGTGTGGGTGTGGGTGTGGGTGTGTGTGTGTGTGTATGTGAGAGAGAGAGAGAGAGAGAGAGCAGAGAGAGGAGAGAGAGAGAGAACAGTGGAATGTTTAGGTCTCTGTCACCACCGAATACAATACGCATTCACGTCCAGGCAGACGAACGATAAAGGTGACGGACAGAGAGAGAGAGAGAGAGAGAGAGAGAGGAGAGAGAGAGAGAGAGAGAGAGAGAGAGAGAGAGAGAGATCAGCAGTGATAGAGGATTGCCCATCCACTGGACAGTAGAGACAAAGCGACCCACTTTACTTCAAAGTGATAATTCTCTTTCACAGGTCGAATTCTCTTGTGTGGCCTCACGAAGGTTGGGGTGGGAGATGAAAGGTTGAAATGCGTCCATATCTCG
>NC_087200.1:208148671-208171171 GCF_015104395.2 Macrobrachium nipponense
GGATAACCGAAGAAGCAGACAAGAGTCTTGACAAGTTTCTTCACTGGACTTGCCAAGTTTCTCTCCCTTTCCTAATCTTACCACTTATCCTGAAATTCGCTCGAGCATTACAAAATTCACCTTTGCATATATTTGAGAAGTCGTATTAAAGATTCGAATGGCAGTTATTACAAAAATATAATTAAATTGGACAACACCATAATGTAGCGAACAAGCGGGTAAATAGGTGTATACTAGGGATTATTTGCATGTAATATAGGTGGGGAATATTGGTCTCGGGAAGAAATATATGGTTTACAGGGATCTGCCCCGTTTCAATGTCCTTTTTTCTTCAAGTTTTTATTAAGTTCCACTAGAATATTTTAAATACAATTTTTCAAATATGCATAATAGTTCTATAACTTCAGGCATATCTTAAACATAATGTCATCATCATTGTACATTAATGAAAATATCAGTAATTCTCCAAATTCCCTGAAACCTTAGGTACAATATTTTCCTTTCAACGGAATATAATAACACGGAATTTACAGAAATTAGTGAGTAATTGTACCCAAATTACACTCCATGTGAACGAGTTGACACTCAGCACTTGAATAAGTGGTAAACTTCTTGTGTGTCCCAGGAGCTTGAAACTCCTCATCTAAAAGCAAAGTTACTGATGATTGAGATCAATTTCATGAGTTCATTAAGGGTAAAGACAATTTCTTCTCCTCTGGATAATTATCCTTTAGTCAATACTATAAACAATGATGATATTGTTTGATAGTGGTAAATAAGAAATATAAGCACAGCTTTCGTAAGATGATTCGAAGACGAGTTTACTTTCGTACCAATCAAAACAGTGGAGGATGCCAGTACCACCTCATCGTGTCCTTTATATTGTTTCTATTTGTGAGATATGTTCATCGGGTTTCCATACGAATAAGTCTCCAATTAACAGGATTTAATTCCTGACAATATTGAAAGGACTCCTAATTCCTAGGATTTAATTCCAGTATTTATTAGCGAATATAACATTATTCCTCTCCTACTGAATGTGGGGAAAGTTTAATTGAAAGAGGCTTCCAATTGATAAGATGTAATTTCGATATTAATTAGTCGAGGTTTTTAATTCCAGTATTCATGGTCGCATATATTAATTCCCACCTATTGAATCAGACGAAAGTTTTATTAGTTCCTGTTCAAAGAGGACCATTGTTGGGATAACAGCCTTCAGACACCTGTGCCGAGGAGCGAATGCCAATACTTTCTACTACAATTGAAAGCACTGGAAAACTCCTGACTTTCTCCCAACATTAATGATACGAGCCACTTGCAAATCGTTAAACTCATTATCCAAGTTTCCATCAGTTCGCCGCCTGTAAAATTGAAACGCCAGAGACAAAAGGACCATCTAATATTCAATATTCTACTTGAACGACGCGAGATCCGTAATGTTTCTTGCCTCATAAAGGCAGCTGTTCTGAGTTGCCAAAGCGGTATGCATTATCTTTGTCGTTTTTGGGAATGTTTCCTTGTGTTTCAGATGTTTGAGGAATTTTTCATAATTATTTTAAGATATGCACTAACATAGAATATAAAACCCATTGTTTATAACTTTAAAAATTATTTCAATGGATATTGCGTTTTTCCTGTGCAATTATTAGTTTGTCTATTTGCCTTAATATTAAATCTTCAATCTTCTCTCCATTTAATATTGTTTTTTTTTTCAGACATTGAAATGATTCTCTGTGAAATTCACGTGTGTGAGTCCCTTATATCTATATTTGTTCCAGTCCATGATCTGAGTATTTTATTGTTAATAAAAAGTACATTGCAAAATAATTACCATTAATCTTTTCATTAGAATATATCAATAAATCTAACAGAGCATTGTTCCATACTGAACGAAATGTGTTTGTTATAGATCATCATTCTTTGGCTTCATTTTGAAAGCTTTTATCCATTGTCCTTGTTAGATAAAATAAGAGTTGTAATCTTTATTGGTTTAGAACAAAATACACGGTTTATGACAGCGACAACGACACGGAAAGCTAATATAAATTTATGTATAGAAATCCATCTACGAATGGTGAAACAATATTTAGATAGAATTTCCTGTCATTTTATTTATTCTGAGAAAGTGCTATGACCTTCCAATATATTCAAAATAAAGTTCAAACGTAAATTAATTTTTGTATCAGCATTTATTGCGATGTGTATGTCCTATTGTTTTCAATTTATTGTTATTCCAAAATACTCTCATTAAAATATATGCAAATGAATTGTCTCTTGTTTCCTGAACATTTTTCAATTCAGAGAAGTTCAAAGCGTTACAGAACTTTTAATTAACACACCGATGTTATTTACATTAGTTTGCCTGTCTATAGGTGGATAATCACAAAGTAACAATGACATTCATTATTGTCACTAATTCATTTTTATTTCCATCGTTTCCTTGTATTTTGCAAGTTTCAGCGAATTTCATAAAAGATGAATTATCATCTATTATTTTGGATTTGAGGCCGAGGCATGAGAGAGAGAGAGAGAGAGATGAGAGAGAGAGGAGAGAGAGAGAGAGAGAGAGAGAGAGAGAGAGAATAATGGATATTTACCTTACATAAAAGCTTGTATAGATAATTGTGGAATATTGCTAATTTATTTGTATCATGTTATATTAAAATGAGTTAAGTGTTTTGTAAGGATTTTTGGTCGTAAATGACAAATGAAAAACATTGAAAAATAACAATTCAAGAAATGATGATGTGTGAAGATATTTTGATAATATATATGTATATATATATATATATATATATATATATATATATATATATATATATATATATATATATTATATATACATATATATATATATATATATATATATTATATATATATATATATATATATATATATATATATACATATATATATATATATATATATAGTATATATATATATATATATATATATATATATATATATATATATATATATATATATATATATATATATATATATATATATATATATATATATATATATATATATATATATATATATATACATATATATATATATATATATATATATAATATATATATATATATATCTATATATATATATATATATATATATATATATATATATATATATATATATATACATATATATATATATATATATATATATATATATACTATATATATATATATATATATGTGTGTGTGTGTGTGTGTGTGTGTGTGTGTGTGTGTGTGTATGTGGATATGTGTTGTGTATTTGATGTACGTATGAGCATGCATATAGAGTTTAGTATAACAAATGCTAATAGGGTTCACCAACCTTTCTCCAAAATCGCTCAGTATTTCACTCAACTGAAAACGAAACTTATCTTACCTCTGGCAGCGAAGATGTGAAAATAGAGATAAGGCTAAAAGTCACGGGACAGACGTGAGAGAAGAAGAGTTCCAATCGTAAGTAATACAATTTACCTCGGGAATTGCAGCTGCCGTAAAGAGACTTTTTCCAAGTCTGATCGACGTCGTTCCGGGAGAAAATTAACTTTCTTTATTCAGAAGCGAGAGAGAGAGAGAGAGAGAGAGAGAGAGAGAGAGAGAGAGAGAGAGAGAGAGAATTTCAAAACAAAGATTTTGTTAAAAAGAGAAAAGAGTAAAGGTTATTTGCCGCGGCCTAGATTGAATATTTAAAAGCAGCCAACCACACTCCGCCAGAGGTAATTTAGTCAGAAAACAATACATTTTGTTTTAGGAACAAAGAGGCATATACAAAACGGACAGTACAAAATTAGCAAAATCCCGAAGGCTTGATTAAGGATTTACGAGAGGTCAAACACACCGGTCAAAAGCAAGTTAATTAAAAAACAATACAGTTTGTATTAGTCAAGATCTATAACATTAAGACCGAAAGATCTCGGCATTTTTCGTTTTTAATTTTCCTCCGTGGCATTACCTTTATTTATACATAGCATCCCGTTTTACATATTTATCGTTTCGCAAAGGTCTTTCTTTGCTTTTAATTATGTTTACGTTTCTCCAGCGTCTCTGGTTTTAAAGTCACTTTCATATTTATTTCTTGAAATAGATATATACACTCATTCCTTTCTAGAACTCTTAGCTTTTATAGAAAAACTCGTGTTTCGTAAAACTGTTATATCAATAAGCTACGATTAGAGAATAATTTTTACTTTAATACTTTTCTAAACTTAAATTTTTTTGTTCTTATATCTATACATAGAAACAGGTAGCACTATTTATTATTTTTCAAGATTTAATGAATGCTATGATCATTTTAATAAACTAAAGTGATTACCCATTGCTCGGATATGCAATAACAGAGACACACACCCATATATATTATATATATATATATATATATATATATATATATATATATATATATATATATATATATATATATATATATATATATATATATATTATATATGTATATATATATATATATATATATATATATATATATATATATATATATATATATGTATATATATATATATATATATATATATATATATATATATATATAATATATATATATATATATATATATATATATATATATATATATATATATATATATATATATATATATATATATATATATATATATATATATATATATATATATATATGTATATATATATATATATATATATATATATATATATATAATATATATATATATATATATATATGTATATATATATATATGTATATATATATATATATATATATATATATATATATATATATATATATATATATAAAACAGCGAGTATTTTCCAATTTCTAAGAAATGTCAAAGAAATGCACAAACAGAGAGACAGAGAGAGAGAGAGAGAGAGAGAGAGAGAGAGAACTGAAGCAAGCACCGGGATAAGACAGACGTCGAATTACCTACATCTGGTGGAAGAGGAACGATGAGACTGAAATCTTCCAGATGTAGGTTGCTTCATAAACAAAGCAATTTCCCTTAGTCCCAGACGTGGCTTTTATCGAAGGACGGAAAGAAGGAAGGAGATGCAGTGATGAAAAGTCTTCTGTAAGAGGCATGAAAGGTTTTTGGGTGAAATAAGGCAAAAATTCTGCCTGATTGCTGCATATCCCCCCCCCCCCTCTCTCTCTCTCTCTCTCTCTCTCTCTCTCTCTCTCTCTCTCTCATTCTAAAAAAGGTAAATTTTTAACTCCTTGTTGTTATTAGAAAATATACATATTTCTGTTATTTTGTTGCTTAACTTTAACTTGAACTTTTATTAATCTTCCGCTTATTAAACTTTTTTGTCTCCTCATATTAATAATTATATTACTTACTTTAAGACCTCCTTTACAAAAACATGACACGTCATTGCTGTAAGTATGCTCTAAAACTTTTTAATAAATTAAAGAACAGAGAACCTTATCTTATGCAAATATTCTAAGAGACAGATGTTTGCAACGTGCAGGCTTTCGAAATGTATTTCAAAACACAATGGCTAAACCATTTATGATATCACAATAATTGTATGAGGATCAGTCTTAATAATCTTATAAATATTGTCTTAACACATTCTCATTTTTCTTAGCCACATTCGTTGATCATTTAGTGACCAGTTCACATATTAGTATAAGATTGTGACCAATCCTTGAAAAACTGTAATATTTCAGAGGAATGATTTCTTAAGAATCACGAAAGAAATAACGTCTGGATTTACATATAAAATTTCAATATATGAAGAGAAATCTGCTTTCATCTGCTTGATTATTGCCTTTCGCTTAGAAAAAAATATATAAATCTATAAAGATTCTGGAAACGTGATTAGCAATACATGTAAGCAATTCTAATTTTCATTTCTTAATACGGCAAGGTAAGATTACGGTCTTATACTTAACATGATTACCTTTCCTTTTCAGCTTCATATTGAATTTTGTTTCTGTCTTAGTTAACAAATATTTTCATACCGTCCATTGAATATAAACGTAGTAGCGCCGCATAAACATACACACATAAAACCAGTCAACCCTAATAACAGGAAATATGGCCAGGATTTACCCGCGTACTCAAATTCATCTTCTTTAGTGAACGCCCAGTTATGTGCTGCTTCCATCTTCTGAGAAACATCACATTGAAATGATTCATTTCACGCAAGCAGGCTGAGGCTTCAATCTGTGACGCTTTGGTTCTTGAGAATCTCGACAATTATCTTTCTGGTTCAGTTTTAATCTTGACGTTGAGGCTCTTAAACTATCCCTAATTCCCTCTCATCCTTATTCATGAACGCTGATTGTACATGCTGGTTTCTTCCCTCTGTCCAGCTTTGGCTAAAATCGTTTTAACAGAAAAAGCCAGAGGGGTAATGCCAATGTTTACGTGATCATTTAACCTCGGCAGTACGAACTTTAATGTCTCCATAACATGTACTGGAAACGTTGAAGTTTTCAGGAATATGATCAATCAATCTTTTTCCCGTTTTTTATAAGAAATAAACAGATTGGAACACACACACACACACTCTCACTCTCTCTCTCTCTCTCTCTCTCTCTCTCTCTCTCTCTTACACACACACACACACAGAGGCACACACACGCACACACAAACACACGCGAACGCACGCATGCTCATTTGGAACCTTTGAAGATCTACGAAGCATTTTAAGAGCTAGTCATCATCGCCAGATGACTTACAATCAATTCAATTAAGAAAATGGAAGAAAAAAATCATACAGACATATGCATATATATATAAACCAATAAAATATAGAGCAAATATTAATTATTAGTAAAGAACATTACACCAAATGAAAACAAAAACAAAATACGAAAAAAATCAACAATCATATACAAATCTTAGAAATTTCCCTGATCAAGGGGAAGCCAAAAAACTGATGCCATGTGAGGCCAGGGAAGAATTCCTCAGCGATTGCCACTCAGACTGCTGAGGGCCCAGTTGTGATTGGTTAAGAAAAGACGACCACTGGAAAATTGAGATACGTCTGTGAACGGTTTCCTCTTCATAGACGTCACCACAACCTTATCCTGGAAAAATATGTCTACTGCATCTATAAAAGGGAATAATGTAAGATTGAGTATGTATTGCGTTTGCGGTTAAGGAAAATTATCTTGATTCAAATATTGACAAGAGTTGTAGTAATAAAGTCATTAATTAAGAGATATGCATAAAAGTGTCGAGCACAACCCTCTCCAAGAAAATTGGCTAAGATTACAATAAAAAAAATTTGTAAATCAAACCTAATATAACACACTGCATTTGCGCTCGAGGAAAATTACCTTGAATTAAACATTGCTGATATCTATAATTATAGAATCACAATGTATGGATATGTGCATAAATAGATGATTATTTCTCATATAGAAATAGTGATGTCTCAAACATGGATGTGATAGAAGCTGTGGCAATGAAGCTTAATTGGAGTAACAAATTAGCTTCCAATGCAGTGTGGAATTATTGTTATTTCTAGGTGATGTAGGATGCATTTGGAGGTAGTAGAAACAATTGTAAAAGCTAACTAAAAGTGTGTCTGAGTTTTAATAGGCAAGAACAAGACTTGGAGACTAAAGAGAATCAGGGTGGTTCAAGCAAAGAACGTAAGTAAAAGCTGTTAAAGAATAAAACCACACTCCTTTAACATCTCTAGGTAAAAGACTCGACGGAATATGTTGCATGCGTAATAAAAGGAAAGACGGGAATATAAGAATAAAAGGTGTAGAAATAAAGAAAAGTTTTCCCACCCCCCACAAAAAAAAAAAAAATAATAGGAAAAAACATTGAAGATTTTAAGCGATACACGAATTCTTTAAAGTCAGTACGGACTAGAAGTATGTAAGATTGCAACAACAGAAAAAAAAAACGAAAATAAAAATAAAAATAAAGATAAAGGAAATGCAATTGTGAAATCACCAGGAAAAACAAGATTTTATGAAAAAGAATTTCAAAAATACCTCAGGAAGAAATTCGCTTTATTGCTAGAGAAGGTTCCTTGAAGATCATGACAGTTATTTGCCTCGGAAATTGCGTGGAGGATTATTAAGGTGTCCTCTCTCTCTCTCTCTCTCTCTCTCTCTCTCTCTCTCTCTCTCTGTACACAAATACAAACATGGAAATATTTAGAAGTATAAAAGTTGAAAGAATACAAAAATGGACGCAATATTTTTAGAAGCTCCATAAGCAACCTTTTCTTCTCACAAAAGTGTGAAATTCCTTTCCTGGCATATTGCAGGTAAATTAGATAATGTCAGGTGAGCAGAATATACTGCACAACATATAACTAAAATGTTTAGGTAGAAAATGCTGTCGAATAAAGTTAGTTTTGTATTTGAGTTTCAACAACCTCACTGTGAAGACGATAGTGAGTGTTGGATGTAGAGGGAAATATGTTTATTTTTATCGTTAAACTGCATTAGATAATTCTTTCGCTATGAAATGGAGAATAAAATTATTCTGCCCCTTTCAGCAATATTACGATTGTAGCAATTTAAATTTTGTTGATAATGTCAGTAGAGATTTTATTTGTTTATTTTTTAATGATTTGATTTCAATAGTAATTTTTTTTATAAGTAATGCCTTTGCAATATCCAGATATGTACAAGAAAGAAAAGTAAGTTTCCTATGATTACAATGATAAAAAGATTACGAGATAGAAGAGAGTTTGGAAAGAGGATATCAAGATTTCAAAAAAATTAATTGATTTTAAATGCTGAAGTTGAAGCAGGATACTTACTCGTCATTAGGATATGTCGTCGGCAAATAAATCCTGGTCGTTTTACGTGGTTATCCCTGTCATTTTATTAAAAAGATGCAATTTAGAAAATGGCTGGATGGTGCAATAAAAAAATAGGCAACTATCGACTTCCACAGAAAAATAAAAGGGAAAGTTTAAATGTGTTTATAAAAGGGGCTTTGGAAATTGGCATTCTAAGAGGAAAAAATTAATGCATGTATAAGCAAAAATTTATAATGCATAAATGGAAATCTTTGGATTGTGTATTGTATCATTATATTATACCCAAATTACCCAAAATACATTTACATAGGATTCGTCAAAATCAGGACTGCTTCTGTTTGCCCAAAGCACTGGAATAGGTATCTGATATTTAGTCGATGTCGTTTGGAGGGCTAAAGAGGGAGGTAAAAATTTTGGAAGATGAGGTTAGAATGTGTCCTTCTATTTTATAATTTACTTACATTATGATACATTTTGCATAAAAAATAATGGTCCATCATTTGGAAACATAAAGATGAGTGCTGTGTGAGAAACTATAGAAATAAAACAATTGCAGATAATAAAAAAAATGTTTGCAAGAAAATATATTCAGACAATACCAGTATTTCACGGTTTGATAAAAAGTAATGTCAGAGCGTATTAGGAATTTGTCATAATAGTGGCATTTTACTGAAAGACAAAAAAAAATTTCTAGTATGAAATTTATTCATTACAGTTTAACATGTCAGGACAGCTGTTGCTTTGTTTAACATTCTAATATAAAATGATAAATTAGCAAAGCAACGGCTGTTTTGTTCCTACATCCTGAGTTTAGGAGGAAAAAAAATAAAATGCCGCACATTATTCCAATATTAACATTCGGCGTGACAGGTTGGACCCCAAATATATATTTTAAAGTGTGTGTGCTTGTGTGTGTGTGTGTGTGTGTGTGTGTGGGTGGGTTGGTGGGTGCGCGCGCGCGCGGGCGATACCGAGAACGAATCGGAATAAAAATCAAACTCTCTTAGAAGTCATCATCGTAAAGATGAATAGAGTTCAGATTTTCAGAAGGGAACTAATGCATAGGAGATTTTATACCAGAATGTGAGCCGTGTTCTCGACTATTCTTGGGAATCTTTTATTCTGTTCTGATCTTTCAAGGGACTAAAGTAGAAAGTTTTTTATTATCACAATGTCAGAAGGCGGTCAGGGTAGCACTATAATAATGTAATGAAATAACGAAATACAGAAAATTCGCTATTATTATTATTATTATTATTATTATTATTATTATTATTATTATTATTATTATTATTATTATTATTATTATTATTATTATTATTATCTGTCATAAGTTCAGAAGTCAGATTACCCATGAAATTCTAAACAACCTCCCAAATAATGCCTCGGATATATCGGCCATTTTGAGGCGAAAAGAGAGACGAAAAGAATGATACAATGAGAGTAGAAAAATTGCATTTAAAATAAATATATAGAATGCCAAAAAAATGCTTTACCCGCACACGTTGAACACGTATGTCCATTCACTTATATATTTACTGACAAGCATATCGTAATTTTGTAGTATCAGATGTTACAAAGCTCTACAAGGAGTTGCATTGTAGTATCAAACACTACATCGGTTGATACAAATATTTTCGTTGCATCTACCCACTGTGAAACAACCGTTCATTTGACGAAAACTTAAAGGAATGTTTGAAACATCTGAATTTGTAAATGAAATTGAAAATGTAAACTGATACAGTGGATAACAACTCCGTATAGATAGCATAACGTTTTGCATGTTCTGTCCAGAGAGAAAAGGCTCAGTTTATTTGCAATGCGAATCCATTAACGTTTACTGAATGCGAGCAAGTATTTACATTGTACTTATATTAATGGTTTTCGAATCGATAGCAGTGGTCGAAGCTTTTAAACAAGGTAGTTTAAATGATTTTATATCTTATATATTTTTACATATGCGCTCTGCTAAGTGATTTCAATCTATAACATTGATTTGCTGTTACCTGACTTTTGTGAATGAACTGTTTATTTGGTCTTCAACTCTTAGTTACTGTTACACTTATTGTAATGTAAATAATGATTATTAGGCTCGTTTTATCTGTTGTTTTTACGGTCATTTACAGAATACTGTTTACCTGCACTTATCCGTTCTCCCTACCTATACCTTGTGAATAATTAAGTTTCAGAGGTGTGTGCCTGGCGTAGTACCTAGATACATGTATGTATGTATGTATGTATGTTGATTCATAGGTGTAATTTTTGTGTTCTTGTGCTCTGACGGGGTAAAGTCACACGTAAACCTAAATATTTTCAAGCTTCCCTGTGTCTAAGTAGATGTATATTTACCTCTCTCTATCTATCTCTCTCTCTCTCTCTCTCTCTCTCTCTCTCACTCTCTCTCTCTCTCTCTCTCTCCCGAAACAAATTTTTTTTAATTATATATTAACAACATTGGTACAATTATGAAAAATAACTCGTAAATATATAACTCGTAAATATATGACAAAGATCATAGTATCATTGCAAATTATATACAAAATAAATAAGAATTAATGAAATATCTCTAATAATACAAATTCTATTTGGATTTCATATATACAAAAATTATATATTTTTCCCCTTATGCCAGCATTAAAAAATATTTCGCTTAGTTAAGAGGTATTTTTGGTCATACGCCATATTAAAGTTGAAGGGGTAATTGGGTTTCCCCAGAAAGTGACAGTTTTGTTTATATTATATGTTTATAATTTATGTAAACGACATATTTCATGATTTTTATTGGATATATATATATATATATATATATATATATATATATATATATATATATATATATATATATATATATTATGTATATATATATATATATATATATATATATATATATATATATATATATATATATCTATATATATATATATATATATATATATATATATATATATATATATATATATATATATATATATATATATCTATATCTATATATATATATATATATATATATATATATATATATATATATATATATATCTATATATATATATATATATATATACATAATATATATATATATATATATATATATATATATATATATATATATATATATATATATTATGTATATATATATATATATATATATATATATATATATATATATATATATATATATATATATATATGATATATATAGATATATATATATGTATATATATATTATGTATATATATATATATATATATATATATATATATATATATATATATTATGTATATATATATATATATATATATATATATATATATATATATATATATATATATATATATATATATATATATATATATATTTATATATATATATATATATATATATATATATATATATATATATATATATATATATATATATATATATATATATATATATATATATATATATATATATATATATATATATATATATATATATATATATATATATATATATATATATATATATATATATATATATATATATATATATATATATATATATATATATATATATATATATATATATATATATATATATATATATATATATATATATATATATATATATATATATATATATATATATATATATATATATATATATATATATATATATATATATATATATATATATATATATATATATATATACATACACTACCGACATACATGCATACATACATACATGCTACAACACTAATCCAGCAGGAATCCCTAGAGAATTGGTGTGTGTGAAGAGAAGTTAAAAAATGAAGGGAGGAACACAAGTGCCAAGCGTCAGCCTCTCAATAAATCAAACAAGTTTATTGGAAGGGAGATGGCTCCTCCTAGACCTCAGAGGGACGGGCTGAGGTGAAGATAAATTATTGATTTATTGCCTCAGAGAACAGCAAAGTTTCAGTTCAAGTTTGTTATTGATGGCCAAGTGTTTGCCAGTTGGCTTCAGAAATTATTCACTAATGTGTAGGAATTTTGTAGTGATTTGTAACCTTTTAAAAGTTGAAATATGGTAAACTGAACAGAAATAGTAAAATGCACTTTCAGCCAATCAACGAGTAAGACTGCAAAGACGGAGTTGGTGTGGTTGGACAGGAAAATATAGAGATCTACAAATTTTAGGGACAAGAAATACAATGATCTGAAGGTAGAACAGGGATAAAAACAGTTATATGAACAAGAAGAAGAAGTAATGGAGGTAGAATCAATGGAAAAGACGTGTAGCAGCTCTGGCAATAAATTACGCTAATTATCGAAACTTCTACGCAGACAGGCAGACAAACAGGCAGAACCCTAGTTTTGAATAAATAACTGTAATTAATATCTGCAATCTAACTTATTTACTTCAGTGAATATATTCAATTTCCTTAATAATTCCTGAAGTCTAACACCGAAGAAAATAATACAAACTTTTTTTTTTGTCAGTCATTCTGTTGTTACGAAATATTTCTCTCCTAATTATTATTATTATTATTATTATTATTATTATTATTATTATTATTATTATTATTATTATTATTATTATTATTATTATTATGCAGAAGACTAACCCTGCTCATACGGAACAAGCCCCACAGAGTAAATGACTTGAAATTTAAGCTTCCAGGGAATATGGTGTTCATTTGAAAGAAGTAACAGAAGGTAAAACGAGATACAGAAGAAGGAATGAATCAGTTATGAGATAAGACAACAAATACCAAATAAATGAAAATGTAAGTAAATTACTAACATTTAGGAATAAAGAGATGAGCCTTACCGTCATGAAGGGAAGGCTTGTGACAATGGCAGTCAGTCTGTGCTCTTTGGAGGTATATGAAAAAATCCCCTTGATGAAATTAGACTTCTTCTCCTTAACCAGAAGCTTTTCACTACTAATTACTCACCGAATTTACAGATGCCCTTCATGAACGAAGTAATTGTTTCCTAGGGATGTGTAGGATACTTAGGACTTCTCCCACAAAGTTTTATCCTCCTTTTTTTATTGTGATTGGAAATTGGAATCGGTAACGTTATACTGGTCGTTTAATCATTTCGTTCTGAGTAAATGGCGATTATTTTCGTTAATTATTTGGAGAAAAATTTATATGCTCTTATGAGTATTTGGCTAATGTGTATTAACTTCCCATATGAAAAGCAAATTAGTTGTTTACTCAGGTTCCTGAGGTAATGAACAATTTGAGTATCAGAAAAAAAAACTTATACACGAAAATTGAAAAAAAGTATTGTGGATTTTCGAGAATATTTTAGTTTTAGAGTATCCATTTAAAGTTGAAAACACCGGAATTCATGTTAAAAAAAAATCTGAGGCATTGGCAATACGCCAACCTTCGTCAGGGGAAAAATTAAAAATAGAAAAACCTCGGAAACTATCAAACCGAGGTTTGCGGAAACACTTGCCATCGGAACCCTGCCAGGTCCTATCTATTACGACTTGGCTTTCTGCTGTGACAGATGGCGAAACTTTCCTTCATCAGACAGCCATGATGATACTGAAGGGAATCTGTTTTACCTCCCCGTGGAAGAGATAGATGTGATAAAGAAAGCTACAAGAATTTCATTTTAATCATTTTTTTCTTATTTCTGTTTTCTAAGCAAATGAAACCACAGGTTTAGTATATCTTTGGTTAGTGAGCTGTCACATAATAAACTAGCTCTTATTTTTTTTTTTTTTTATTGTTTTTGAGCTTTTATTGCTACTTTTTAATAATCTGTTTTTTTTTGTTTTTTTTTTTATATGGAAATCAGATTTTTCATGTTACGTAACACTTGCTGGAAATTGATGTTTGAGGAACGACCTCCGATCCAGTGCTGAAGATGTACTTCTCGTATAAATATTCCGCATCTCGGAGGGAAAAAGTGTATTGATTATGTAATCTAAGATGTGATAAACTAGAATGTAATATCCTCTCATTCTAGTTTGTCAATTAGATTAAGGGGACTGCATTCCGTTCAGAATGTTAGTTCCTACTCCTTTAAATCCATTTGAGACATTCCTAATGCAAATGGAAAATTCAAAGTAAGTTTAATTTTAATGTGTCCAAATAATAGTCTTTCAACTTCTCTCTCTCTCTCTCTCTCTCTCTTTCTGTCTCCTCTTATTCTCAAACACACACACACACATATACACACCACACACACACACGCCCACACACTCCCACCTATAGAAGAAGAACCACCCAGCATTGCCAAATGCAAATCATACACTTGACAACAATGGCACTTCTCATTGTCCAGGTTAACTCGATGAAAAAGACGAATCTTAAATATTCATCAGCCGCCATAATATTCCTGAACAGTGATTCCTAGTTTTCGATAGTGAGCTGAATAATAGGATCTTATAAATCATCAGCTGGAGAATTACCGAGTGTATTATTTTAAACGCATTGAATGACCAGAACTCTAAACTGAATGACTAAATTCTGAATATCATTTTCACTGAAGAAGTCTCTGAACCAAAACAAAGGAGAGGAATCGATTGATAAATGGAGGAGAGTGTGGAATCATATATTATTCTGTTGATATTTGAGTAATAGACGAAAGTAATCGCTAATATATTATGTTTTGTAAAGGATAAACTTTTCAGATTTTGAAAATGTAAATATTTCAAATGATACTGAAGGATAATATTCCCAAAGAAATATTTGTCAGGAATTTAAAGTCGAACAGGTGGAGAGAGAGAGAGGAGAGAGAGAGAGAGAGAGAGAGAGACCATAATTAAGGAAGCGTCTTTTAAAATAAGTAGGTAACGGCTTATCCGGAGACAGGAATGATCATAATGACCCGGCAACCGATTATATCGGTGCCGATAACGCTTCTAATCACAACCCCCTACCCCCATCCCCACCTCCACCCCCTCCCCACCTCCTCCACCCCCTCCTCTCCCCACCCACAGGCGATCCAGTAAAGATTGGCATTGTTCGTTCCTTAGAGCTTTCGACGATCCTACAGTAAAGTCGACGATCTTACTTCGCGTAGTGACTGCCAAGCCGACGAAGTTGGAAGGAGAAAGCGTTCATTAGAATAGGAAGCGGCGACAATTAAAAGGAACTCTCCGCTGCTGACTAAAACAAAAGGGGGAAAAAGTGAATTTCTGTATGCAAATTTCAGAGAGAGAGAGAGAGAGAGAGAGAGAGAGAGAGAGAGAGAGAGAGAGATATCTCGTATAATTTCTTCACATGGTAACGATGAATGCATATCCTTTTTTTTTTTCAGTTTATATGAAGTCGATTTCAAGAGCCCCGCACAAAAGTCGAAATCTTGGAGGCTCCCAAACTGGGCGGTACCGACCCTCTGGGAACGGTGAATTGATATGGGGGGGGGGGGGGGGGTGTTGATGCAAAAGGGGGGTGGGGGACAGGGTGTAATTAAGAGCATTTAATTTTAATTTAAGCAATAAGGTTTTTTTTTTTTTTTTTTTTAACAATATCCGAATGACTAAATATACGTCATAAAACACTTAGCCAGAGGTAAAGGAAAGCTTGTGCAGTTTAAAGATGATGAAACTGACATTAGGAGTATATAAACGAATGCATATCTCTGTTACGTAGTGCAAGTCCGGAGTCAAAAGTCCGAAAGTTTGCTGACACCTCTACAAAACAAAAAACGTAGTCTCGTAGAGTGAACCTGCAGTTACCGCACGTTGCCACCGCTCAGCCACATCAGACATAGAGTCAGTAAACAACTTCTGTCCAGTATTACCATCTCCAACGTCATATTTGGTAGATGGGGCTTCATTGCAGTTGCCTTGCTTCTTTCCAAGCAAAGAAGCAGACTTAAAATATCCGAACGTGGGGATCTACGACTTCTTCTTAGTGAGTTCCAGCCTGATGTGAAGCTGATATTCCTGCACCAAACACACCCATTCCATTAGCAGTTATTGCGAAGACCAAATCAAATCGTTTGCTAAATTAAGTATTACTTGTGAAATACATCTTTGTGTTTGATATTGTTTGTTTTCAATTTGAAGCCAAAAAAAAAAAAAAAAAAGAAACATGTGTGTTGGGGGGGTCGCTAGGAATCCACGTGGAAAGCCAAGGGTGCGACAGCCTGATAAAGTTTGGGAAGGTGGTTCACACCATCGCAAGTAGAGAAAAGAGGATACCTTTATTTTAGCTGCAATAAGATAAATTCACCGAAATAGATTTGCAATTGGCAATTTCAGGATAGTAAGGCTTTGCATGTTCAGGAACATTAAATATCCAGTAACAATTCTGATATAATTATTTTACTACTTTATTACCCGATTTTATTAATTTATAAAACAGAAAATAGCCTTTACCTATCAAACTGGACGATGCAGTAACCAAAAATGCAATAGCACACAAGCTAAAGAATAAAGAAAGTCCACTGTTGCAAAACATATTCTGATAATCTCCAGTGTCTTATGGCAAATGAAGCATGAGGGTATCTAGTATACACGCAGACGCACATACGAAAAAAATTGCACACAAACATGTGTATGTATGCATAAAAACACACACACATATATACACACACACACACACACATCTCGCACACACACACCACACACACACACACACACACACGTATATATATATGTAAGTGTTTACATAATAAAAATATGGAATGTTATTCCATATATATAAAAGACTAAAACTAAAGAGGTCAACAAGATTGCTTGCAGGAATGTGATCAGACTAGAGACGCTAAAGATGACGTATACAATAAAGTATGTAGGCTAAGATAACATGCCGTCACCTGTAGTCATTCAATTGTTTATAAACTTTAGTCCAAGCTTCCTGCTTGAGACAAACACCGTGACCTATAGCTCAAGCGGCCTACGTGATCTGTAGCGTGTATCATTTTGATTGTATGTTCGTATGTAACTATGTCATCTGATTGCATGTTCATATGTTCGAGCTACTGTCTGTTCCTTTATGACTGGTAACCGAGATGGTAGACAGAACAGAATAGAGTTAGCTATCGTCATTAGAAGACCTGTACCTCTTTACCCAAGCTTTATCATGTAGAGAGAATAGAATTAGCCATCATCATGGTAGAAAAGCGATCAAGCTATCGTCATTAGAATACTTGTACAATCCTACTTGATCTTCACCATGTAAATTCAGAGAATATAAGTATTTTTGTTATACTTCGGTGGTTTCTACTAAGATCCTCACCCCTCATCACCGAATCATCATGAGTTTAACACATCGTCGTCATAACCAAAGAAGATAATACCGACTTCGTAAGTGATCTACAAACCCCAAGACACTCCATTGAATATGGAAGTGCAATACCAACCGACTTAGCGTAAGATTATCGCAAGTCTAACATTACCTCATAGGGCGCCTTATTATACAAGGCAACAGCCCTAAAATATATATATATATATATATATATATATATATATATATATGGCCTGTAAACTGTAAAACAATACCAACCATATATATATATATATATATATATATATATATATATATATATATATATATATCTATATATATATATATATATATTTGGCCTGTAAACTGTAAAACAATACCAACCATAAAAGCCACACTGGAGACCTTAACTAGTTTTATTCTGACGCAAAATGACTCCATAATGGCTATAGAAACAACACATTCACAGGAAATTGCGTCAGTTAACAGCTTGTGTTACGAGCATCAAAAATGGCATCAATCCAGCAAGAGAGAGAGAGAGAGAGAGAGAGAGAGAAAAGAATCAATAGTTTCTATAAAAAATCCTATATTCTATATTTGTTTATTTTAAAAACATAAACAATTCAACCTTTTTCGAAACTGACCGCAATAATATTTATTCTTCTAAACCTTTAACTATAGCAGCCATTTATGGAATAGTTTCAAAGTCGATTTGCACCGTTAGTTTTACTGTAACTATTTTTCCCTCTTCGGTCACATATTTGTAACAAGATATTCAAATTGATTCTTTTTTAAATTTTTTTAAATTGAATCTTCTTTGCAATAGATTTTCTTTTGTAAATTTCGGTTAACAGCTAAACTAAATAAATATTGGCCGGCATCCGTACATACCTCTCTCTCTCTCTCTCTCTCATCTCTCTCTCTCTCTCTCTCTCTCTCTCTCTCTCTCTCTCTCTCTTTCTTCTCTCTTTCTGTATATATTATATATATATTTATATATATATAATATATATATATATATATATATATATATATATATATGATATATTATATATATATATATATATATATAATATATATATATAGTAGATATATATATGTATATATATATATATATATATATATATATATATATTATATTATATATATATATCTATATATATTATATATATATATTATATATATATTCTATATATATAATATATATATATATATATATATATCATATATAAGATCTATATATATATATATATATATAGTTATATATATATATATATATAGATCTATATATATATATATTATATATATATATATATAAATATATATATATATTATATATATATATATATATATGTATATATATAGTATATATATGTATGTATGTATGTATGTATGTATGTAGGGTATATGCATGTATGTATGCACCTACTAATTTATTTATATCGCTAATTACCATTATTCACTGGCTTCTGCTTCATACTAACTACTTTTAACGTACTGAAATTGAAATAAACACTTTTACTTCCATGAAAGCGAAGTCCTCTTTGCTTGTCAATATGATTTCGTAAGTATTCTACTTCTTAAGGTGTTTTTCATCCTGAAGAAGGTAAGCTATTAAAGGATTTATGAATCATACTTCTATGAAAAATAAGTGAATGTCCTGACGAATTTAATTTCCAGGGAAACTAAAAGACCTTTAAGGATAAATTCCCTTCATAGAATAATCACAGGCTTAAGAAAGCATAAATCCGGTAGGTATATTTCAAACACATTGTCACTGGATAATTTCTTGTCATGTTTATGACGGGGATGTGCTAACAGACATTTTTTTTTTATTATTCAGTTCGACAAAAATGAAGAGAATGATACAAAGGACATCGAAAAAGATTTAGGACAGTGGCACTGGCAAATTATAAAACAAGACAATATCATGAGCGTGAGAAAAGGTGGAGACATGGATTTCAATGGATGTAAGTGATAGTAGGAGGAGGAGGAAATTATGATTTGGAATTTTCTGAAGCCAAGGGTTATTTTTTATGGACAATTACTTTTGATGAAGATAGAATAATGATGAAAAGTAATTGAATATAAGAATGATAACTATAAAAATAACATCCATAACGAATAACATCCATAACAACAGCTTAAAGCATAATAATAATAATATGGTCAACTCATCCATTCCTTTCTATTGCACTTACGCTGATAATGACTAAATGTAGACAAAAATGGTCATGAATCTCTTTATTAACATTCTAATTTTACACTTTCTGTAAACATTGTCGATAATAGGGTATCCTCAATCACGGAGCGAGAGAGAGAGCAGGAGAGCGAGAGAGAGAGAGAGAGGGAGAGAGAATCGTTATGGGCTTTGCGTGTAGAGACACTAATGAGTTCAATTACCATTTATGGGTTTGTACCCCTAATAATATTCAATGAGTTTAATGATGGAAAGATAGAGAGGAGAGCGTCAACGTAAGCCTCACGTAAGGACTGTTCAAAGAAACTAAAAGAGTATGTATATGTATATGTATATGTATATGTATATGATATGTATATGTATATGTATATGTATATGTATATGTATATGTGTTTGTTTGGGTGTGTGTTTGTATATATGTATATACATACTTGCGCGTGTATGTATCTGAAATTGAACTGTTTCATTTAATATCCATCAGGAAACATAATTTCCCATTCATGTAATTGCAATAACCACAGTTCGCAATTTTTTACAATATCATTAGTGGCAATTCGGTCAGATCGTACAAATCAGGAATCATATTAATGGCTGAAACTTCCGTGGAATGTTTACCATTATGATGATATTTTTTTTTCGTTCTTTAATTATGCCTTTTTGTAACAACTTTCGTTATATATATCTTATTTCATTAATCCGTTAAATGTGATTCTTACAAGCAGTGAGATTTCTGTTGTACGTGGAATTGTATGCATACAACCCATGAATGTATATACTAAAGTGAAAAGACCAAAAGAAGGCAACCTAATACATTTATGTAGCCCGGGCCTGTAGACAGCTTGGGATATAAAGTGGATATGAGAAAGGTAGGAAATGTTGCCAGATTTCAGATAAAAGTGCAATGAAATGAAAATATTAGTGACAGGATTACGAATACCGAATGGATTAGGAGGAAGATGAAAAGAAACAGAGAGGAGAAAACAAAATTCCGTTCAGTACAGAAAACTAAAAGATTATTAAGTAACTTGATTATAATCATTTCACAAAAGTAAAACAAAGAAATAGTTTGATAGAAATTAACTGCTTGCCTCTGAAGTTCAGTAGTATGAAAAATAATGAACTCTGAATAAAAAATACCTTTTCGTCATTTTCAGAAAAATTGAAATATAGAGAAACGTGATTTCATAGTGTTTACCTTCACACGAATATCGGGAAAGGAAACTCACTTTTTCACTACTAGATTACGGCATTTTCTCTCTCTCTCTCTCTCTCTCTCTCTCTCTCTCTCCTCTCTCTCTCTCTCGTAAATTGTTCAGTGCCACGAATATTACTATATTACTAAAATATGAAAATTAAAAGACATTATTAGGAACGATCGGAAATTAAGGTGACTCTATGAAAGATGGCTCCTTCTAATATTGAAGCGATCGTATTTTCCTGTCAGCATCGTTCTGCAAAAGTTTTCCAAAAGTCGGGAGACCCATTAAAAAGGCGCCATATAAACTAGGAAGGAAGTCACACGGTCAACACAACTTCAAAGGGTCATAAAAAAGTGGAACTGCGATGGAGATCAAAAGATGATGAAATATGGGGAGGGACATATCGAGCCTCGGCTAGTTTAAGGATCTAGGACGGAACTGGAGCGTACATTCTCGTAAACATGATGGAAGAAGCAATTGCGTCCCTTTTCTTCTATTTATTAGTTAATTTGTTAATTTATTTATCTTTTTTAATAACTGATTTCTTCTGTCTGTATTTCCCATTAACTTCTATTACTTCTTTCCAATGAATACCATAATATTCTTTGGAAGCTTTATTATCTATTCATATTAATTTTTTTTATTTTATTAAGTTTCTAATCGGAAAGTATAGTTATAACGGTGCTTGTTTTAATACCCTCTCTGGAGAGAGAGAGAGAGAGAGAGAGAGAGAGAGAGACGAGAGAGAGAGAGAGAGAGAGTTCCCTTCCTTTCATCAAAGTTTCTAAGAGAAGTTGAATCATAACAGCTCATGCAAAAAGTCCACCCTTGCTGTTGAGAACTTTACTTTTGATTCCACTGTTTTGAATTATTCCGGAATTTCCTGTTCCCCTTTCTCAGTTCTCGCGATTCTATTCAGTTTTTATGTATGTGCAAAACATTAGTGTACACAGTAATGCAGATTAATAGGAAATGTTCCTAAGACGTATTAATTATCCCAGGCATTGTGTTTCAAAAATCATTGTAGTTTTCTCTCTCTCCGTAATACTTTCACTTTTTTTAGTTAATTGAAACTGTGCGTCTAATTATTGTTTTTTTTTATTCCATAATTCACTTATATTTTTATCTATTTATTTATCAACGTTTCAATTTGTTTTGTCTTTTCTAATAAGTGCACTGTTTTGTATTTCCTGAC
>NC_087200.1:208178671-208191171 GCF_015104395.2 Macrobrachium nipponense
AAATCCAAATAGAATTTGTATTGTTAGAGATATTTTAATTTATTCTTATTTAGTATATCACTTAAGTTTTTACTATGATAATTTTCCATATAAGTATATGTTTATATATTATTCTCTCTCTTCTCCCTCTCTTTCTCTGTATATATATATATATATATATATATATATATATATATATATATATATATATATATATATATATAACATACTGATATAATTATGAAAATAAACTTGATGACGAAAGGTTCAATGTAATAATAAAGAAAATTAAAATATTTAATGGAGCCTGCTATAGGTTTCACTCTAAACTAAAAGTAGAACCCAGGTCTCAAGGGCCCCCGAGCTCTGAAAAATCCAAAGGGGAATCAATATCCAGTAAAAGTTAGAGACATTAGTCATTATGACGGGAATGTGACCAGTTTGGCATAATACTTCTTTCAAGAGAAGACGAAAGATTGAGTGGGAATTGTTTATTCTGGTCTCTTAATTCATTAGCAAAGGATTCTCTCATTTGCTATTTCAGTAGAGACTATAAAAGAAGATACAGCTGTAAAAGGGTCAGTACGAATCATAATTTTATTTCATTTCATAAAATTTAGGCTACCAAGCCAAGCATTGCGTCACGTTTGGCCAATCAGCCCCCCCAGACAGTGAAAAGAGGAGTTGGAAGGGTTGGACAGCAAAAATCATAGATCCAGAATTGTCTAAAAGAGGAATTGGGAGAAGTTTGAAGAACGGAAGTAGGAATGGAGGTACTCGAAGAAGAAGAAACTATCATAAACTATTCTTAGTCACTACTAACAGACTCTTCACAAACAGTAGGATGCAGCCGTTTCCCTTAATAAAAGTAATATAAAGTTCAGGGTCTCAGGTCTAGAAGTAGATCCATAACAAAGATCCAATTAATGTTTACTTGTGACAGATGGAATGTGTTCGCAAATTTCTGTAAAAGTTTGTTTTTTTTGCTTTCATTTATTCATTGAATAAAAGCCAACACTCATCTAATGTACGAATAAGGTCATAAAAATATACGATTACGTAAGTCTTTAGAATTATATCATATTAATTATCAATGAATATGGATAATAAGGCCTTATATATATCATTATATATATAGATTTTGAAAAAGTTATAAATAAATTCTAAAATAACCGACTTCCACTGCCAAGAACGCACTCTCTCTCTCTCTCTCTCTCTCTCTCTCTCTCTCTCTCTCTCTCTCTCTCTCTCTCTCTCTCTCTCTCTCTCTCTCTCTCCTGGGCGAAAATGATAAAGAAACCTTCAAAGGAGGCAAAAATAACTGTAAATCAGGAGAGAACGTTACGGAGAAAGGTGTGCTGGGGAAGGATGAGCCGAAGGAGAAAGCTATTAAGCTCTCTTCTGGTTCTAAGAGAAGTTCTTTTCGAAATAAGTGATGAAAGAATAATTGTTCTTTATTTCACGTTCCTTGATTTAATCTACATATTTCGCATAGAGAGAGAGAGAGAGAGAGAGAGAGAGAGAGAGAGAGAGAGAGAGAGAGAGATTCCATAATGCACGTTTTCTGTCACAGGTAATTTTCACTACGAAAGTCTATGAGCATTTGATGATCTATTTATCTATTAATCTGCTCAATTATTTTGTTTCTTTGCTTATAATCAACCTCGATTTTCTGTATTTCCTAGTACCTTATGTTACTTCTCTTCAAATGCACACCATATTTCAAGTCATATATAATAAAATACACACATATTACTCGTCCAGTACTCAAGGCCACACCATACCTTTAAATTGTTATTCACAGGTATACATAGACGATAAGGAAGGGTAACAGAGCTCTCTGCGATTGTCAGCATGCTAATAAAAATTTCACGTTTTATCTACAGTTATGCTTGCTAAGGTACGAATCAAAATGAACACTTATTTTCGTTATTACAGAAAAACCAACCTAATGATCACTGTTTACATTACAGTAACTGAGAGCTGAAATACAGTTAAGGCTCCTTCACAAGAACTAGTTAACTGGCAATCAATTATTATAGGTAGAAAGCACTTAACAGAAAACACACGTAAAAATATATATACTATTTAATACCACTTACAACTACAATGTTTGAAAGCTTCGACCACTGCTATCGATTCGGACACCATTAATACAGGTACAGTGTAAATACTTGTTCGCATTCAGTAAACGCGAAAGGATTTGCATTGCAAATGGAACTGAGCCTTTCTCTCTGGACAGAACATGCGAAGCGTTTTGCCATCCGTACGGAGTCGTTATCCACTGTATCAATTTTCATTTGCAATTGAAATTCATATGTTTAAAAAACATTCCTTTATGTTTTCGTCAAATGAACAGTTACTCCCCAGTATGCAGACACAACGAGAATTTTTTGTATCAAGAAATGTAGTTGTCTGATACTACAATGCAAACCTCCTTGTAAGAGCTTGGTAATATCTCATACTGCAAAGATACGATTTGTGTGGGAATCAATATATAAATGGGCAGATATACGTGTTCAATGTGTGCCGGTAACGTATTTTTTGGCATTCTGTATTTTTATTTAAATGCAATTTTTCCACTTTGCCTAACAATTTTTTTTTCTCTCTCTTTTTGCCTCAAAATGGCCGATGTATTTTTTTGGAGCTTGTTTAGAACTTCATGGGTATTCTGACTTCTGAACTCATGGCAAATAATAATAATAATAATAATAATAATAATAATAATAATAATAATAATAATAAAAATAATAACAATAATAATAAGGAGGAGCAGACCCTCTCTGAAGAATACTTTATTAAAGTAATGGCTACTTCAGCAGCGTTACACTTGTAAGAGAATCTTCTCTATTTTCCGAATTGCGGCTTTTTCCGAGGTACTTAGACAGGCTAGTAGACGCCTATGGAGGTCATGATCAAATACAGTCAAAATTGGTGTATATACTTGAATTTTACAGATAAAGTATGATGGACCATAGTCATCAGAGTCATTAACGATAAATATATACTCTAATCTCTCTCTCTCTCTCTCTCTGCTCTCTCTCTCTCTCTCTCTTCTCTCTCTCTCTCTTTCTTTCTTGAAGCAGGCGAGAGAGAGAGAGAGAGAGAGAGAGAGAGAGAGAGAGAGAGAGAGAGAGAGAGATATCGTTAATGACTTTGATGACTATGGTATCATACTTTATCTGTAAAATTCAAATATATACACCAATTATGACTGTATTTGATCATGACCCCCATACACGCTCTAAGTAGCACGGAAAAAGCCGCTATTCGGCAAATAGAGAAGAATCTCTACAAGCATAACGTTGCTGAAGTAGCCATTACTTTTAATAAAAATAATAATAATAATAATTGCGAATTTCCTATACATTACTTTATTATAGTGCTAAATTGACCGCCTTCTGACATCCTGATATAAAGAACTTTCTACTTTCGTCGCTCTAAAAGGTCAGACAGAATAAAAGATTCCAAAGAATATTCAAGAACAAGGCTCACATTCTAAAATGATTTCCTCTGCATTAATTCCGTTCTAAAAAACTGAACTCTATTCATCATCACGATGCTAGCTTCTAAGAGAGTTTGATTTTCATTCACATAAACACACACGCGCTCACTTTAAGATGTAATATATTATATCTGGGGGTCCAGCCTTTCAAGCTGAAAATTAACATTGAAAATAATATGGGATATTTTATTTTCTTCCTCGTAAACTCAGGATGTATGAAAAAAGCAGCCGTTGCTATGCATAATTTATCATTTTATATTAGATCGTTAAACAAAGCAACAGCAGTCTTGGCATGTTAAACTGTAACGAGTAAAATTCATACTAGGGTTTGTTTTTTCAAATGTCTTTCAATAAAATGTCACTATTTTGGTAAAATCTTAATACGCTCCGGCAATACTTTGTATTGCACGGTGAAATACTGTTATTGCTTGATATATTTCCTTACAAACATTTTTAAATCTGAGGAAATCGTTTTATTTCTCGAGTTTCTCCCACAACACTCAGCTGTATGTTTCCAAATGATGGATTAATTTTTTTATGCAAAATGTATTGAAATGTAAGTAAATTAATAATAATAAGGAAGGACATATTCTACCCTTATCTTTCTAAATGGTCTACCTTATATCCCTCTCTTTAGCCCTCCCCACGACAGTCGACTAAATATCAAATACCCATTTCAGTGCTTTGGGCAAACAGAGACAAAACAAGTTTGAACGAAATCTATATAAATATATTTTGTGGTTTTGGGTATCATATATTGATACAATATAAATTTCAAAGCCTTTCAATTCATATATTATAACTTTTTACTTATACATACACTTGCATTACAGTTAAAGAATTACATTTTTTTTTCTCTTGCATATAAATTTCCAAAGTCCTTTTTATAAAAGCATTTAAACTTTCCCTTTTCACTTTTCTGTGAAATTCGGAAGTTGCGTACTTCCTCATAACACCGTCCAGACATTTTCTGAATTGGATTGTTTTTTCCAATACATTGTCAGGGATTACCACGTAAAAAGACTAGGATTTATTCGCCGATGACATATGCTAACGACGAGCAAGTATCCTGCTTAAAGTTCAATGTTTAAAATTAATGATATTTTCTTTGTTATCTTGAAGTCCTCATTCCCCAGCTCAATTCTAAAGCTGGTAATTTTTTTTTATCTTTGTAATCATACGAGCTTACTTTTTTCTAGTACGTATCTGGTAATTGTATGACTTAATTATAAAAATAACACAATTACTACTGAAATCCATTCATTGAAATAAATTAAGTCTTTACTGGCATTATTACCAATCCTAGAAATTGCTACCATCGTAATATTGCCGAAGGAGCTGATAATTTTATTCTCCGTTTATTCTCCATTTCAAAGCGAAACAATAATTTAATACAATTTAAAGATAAAAAAAAGCGCATTTCCTCTATATTCAACACTCAATATATCTTCACACTAATGTTACAGAAACTTAAATTTTCCACCTAAATATTTTTAGTGATATGTTGTGCAGTATATTTTGTCCACCTGACATTATCTAATTTACCTGCAGTATGCCAGGGAAGGAAATTTCACTTTTGTTGGAAGAAAAGGTCGCGTGTGAAGCTTCCAAAAGTATTGCGTCCATTTTCGCATTCTTTCAACTTTTATACTTCTAAATATTTCCATGGGTGTATTTGTGTACAGAGAGAGAGAGAGAGAGAGAGCGAGAGAGAGAGAGACAGAGACAGAGACAGAGACAGAGAGAACACCTTAATAATCCTCCACGCAATTTCCGAGGCAAATAACTGTCATGAACTTCAAGAAACGTGAGAAGGAATTATGAAAGAATATAGAGCCATAGTCATTGCCTTTGTGAAAGATTAAAAAAAATAATGCTTTAGTCTTCTCCAGCAATAAAGCGAATTTCTTCCTGGGATATTTTTTGAAATTCTTTTTCATAAAATCTTGTTTTTCCTGGTGTTTTTACAATTGTATTTCCTTTATATTTTTCTTGTCGTTTTTTTTTTTTGTTCCGCTTGTTGGAATATTGCATACTTCTTTCTATTCCCTGCTGACTTTAAAGGATTTTTTTTTATATCTTAAAAGCTTCGATATCTTTTCTTACTATTTCTTAATTTTTGGAAAAACTTATTTTTTCTATTTCTACGCTTTTTATTCTTCTTATATTCTTGTCTTTCATTTTATTACGCATGCAACATATTTCGTTAAGTCTTTTATCAAGAGATGTTAAAAGTGTGGGGTTGTATTCTTCAGCTGTTTCTTACTTTGTTCTTTGCTTAAACCTACCAGATTCCTATTTAGTCCCCAAGACTTGTTCTTGATTATACTAACTAAGACAATTTCACTTGGCTTTAACAATGGTTTTTACTACTTTCCAAATGCATCATACACCATCTGGAAATAACAATAACTCCACACTCAGTGAAGCCAATTTGTTTATCCCTTTAAATTCCACTTCCACACCTATCACATCCGTGTTTTAGGCACACTATTTCTGTCTGAAAAATAAATTGATATTTATGCCCGTATCCATTCTACAATTATAGCTCTCATCAATATTTAATTCAAGGTAACTTTCCTAGAGCACAAATGCAGTATGTTATATTAGATTTAATTTGCTATTTTTTTAGTTATCTTAGCCACTTTTCGAGAAGTTAAGTCCTCGACACTTTTATGCATATCTCTAAATAATGACTTTAAAACTACAAACTATTGTCATTATTTAAATCAAGATCATTTTCCTTGAGCGCAAACCCAATACTTATATTATTCCTTTTATTGATATATTAGACATATTTTTTCAGGATGGTTGTGGTGATGGCTATGAAGAGGAAACCCGTTCACTTATGTATCTAATTTTTCCTGTGGTCGTCTTTTCTGAACCAACCACAACTGACCCCTCTGCAGTCTGAGTGGCAATCTCTGAGGAACTATTACCTGGCCTCACCTAGGCTCACTTGTTTGGCTTCTCGTTTACCACGGAAACTTCGAATCTTTTTGTATATTTTGCAATTTTTTTCTGGTGTTCACTTGGTGCAATGTTATTTACTAATAATTAAAATTTGTTTTATATTTCAGTGGTTTTATATACTGTATATATATGTATATATATATATATATATATATATATATATATATATATATATATATATATATATATATATATATATATATATATATATATATATATATATATATAGAATCTAGCCTCCTGTGGGGGCAAAGCCAGCCTCAATGGGTGCCGGTCCCAAGCCCGGATAAATAGGGAGGGTTTGGTGTCAGGAAGGGCATCCGATTGTAAAAACCCACGCCAAAACCAATGGAATGAGTCGTGATATTGATGAGAATAGGGCTAGGGCGTACTCCGTAAACGACGCACAGACACATCGCCCTAACCTGTGACAAGGCGAGGGCTACTGCATCATGAGCGGGTGCAGCTAAAGAAGCGAGCTCTAAATGTGATCAGAATAGGCCAGCTCAATATTGGGTCTATGACAGGAAGAGGAAGAGAGTTCGGCAGAGTTAATGAGGATAAAGAGAGTGGATATTTTGTGTGTGCAGGAAACTCGATGGAAGGTAATAAAGCTAAGAACTGGGGGATGCTACAAGTTATCTATAGTGGAGCAAATGAGCAGGGTAGGAATGGCGTTGGAGTAGTGTTGTCGGGGGAAATGAAGAATGCAGTGACGGAAGTGAGTAGAAAGAATGACCGCATTATGAGAGTGAAGATATGTTATGGAGGGGAAACAATGAACATCATTAGCGCTTATGCTCCACAAGTGGGCTGCACAGAGGAAGAAGAAAAGAGCCGTTTTTGGAACGAAATGAGTGAGGTAACGCAAGAACTGAAGAGCAGGAGAGGACTGTAGTGGGGGCAGACTTTAATGGACATGTCGGAAATGAAAAGGATGTAATTGAACGTGTGCATGGAGGACCATGGGATTGGGAGAGAAACCCAGAAGGAATGAGTAATAGTAGACTTTGCTGTGTCCTTTGATATGGCAATAGTGAACACATTCTTCAAAAAGAAAGAGGGAGCACTTGATAACATACAGGAGTGGCGGTAGATGCACACAAATAGATTACCTCCTTTACAATAGATCAAGGCTGGTGGAAGTTAGGAATTGTAAAGTTATCCCAGGTGACCACGTGGCCCCCCAACATAGGCTCCTTTGTATGGATTTAAAGATGAAAAGAGAAAAGAAAACGAAAACGAATGGGGTAAGTAAAGAAAAATCAGTGGTATAAATTGTTAGGGAGGGATAATGATAAGAAGAGAGTTCAGGAGAAGAGTGCTGGGAGAGGTTGATCTGGGAATTGAAGATGTGGGAGAATGTTGAGGCAGAATGCATCAGTGATTAGAAGACATGGAAAGAAAGATACTAGGGGAAACATCTGGAATAGTATGGGAGGAAAAGGAGAGCTGGTGTGGGAAGAAGAGGTGGGGGAAGTGGTGAAAGGTAAAAGGGAGGCAAAGAAGAGATTTGAAGAGTCACAGCTGCAGGAGGACAGAGAAAGATTAAGAGAAAGAAACAAAGAAGTAAAAAGGGTGGTAGCTCAAGCTAAGGCAAGGGCATATGAAGAGGTTTATAATGAAACTGGAACCAAGGAAGGGTTGAGTAAGATGCTCAAACTGTCAAAAGTAAGAAATAAAAGAACAAAGGACATCACCCCATATTAAGCAAATGAAAGATAGGAATGGTACGGTCATAAAAAAAGGAAGAGACATCCTGAAAAGATGGAAAGAGTATTTCGAACAACTGCTAAATGAAGAAAATGAAAGACTTGTAAGAGATGGATGGCAAGTAAACATGAGGGAATGGTTAATGGGGATATCTAGGGATGAAGTGATACGAGCCTTAAAAAGAATGAGAAATGGGAAGGCAACAGGACCTGACTTAATCCCAGTCGAAGTTTGGAAAGCCTTAGGAGAGGAAGGGGTAGACATCTTGTATGATGTGGATGGTAAAAATATTCGAACAGGAAAAGATACCAGAAGAATGGCGGGAAAGCATATTGATACCTATATTTAAAGGTAAAGGTGATGTCCAGGAATGCAGTAATTATAGAGGTATAAAAACTTAATGTCTCACACGTTGAAGATTTTGGAAAGAATCATAGATAGCAGGCTGAGAGAGGAAGTTAGAATAGGGAAGGAACAGTTAGGATTTATGAAGGGAAGCGGCACAACGGATGGAATATTTTGCATAAGGCAGCTAATGGAGAAATTCAGAGAAAAACAACGAGACCTGCATCTGGTATTCATAGACCTTGAAAAAGGCCTATGACAGAGTGCCAAGGCAAGAAATATGGAGATGTTTGAGGGAGAAGATGGTGCCGGAAAAGTATGTCAGAATTATTCAGGAGATGTACAGGAATGTGTATACTAGAGTGAGGAGTAGTGTTGGTGAGACGGATGGATTTGAGATAGGAGTTGGATTACACCAGGGGTCAGCACTTAGCCCATTCATCTTCAAAACATCGTGATGGATGTAATGACCAGGGATGTTAGAGAAGCAGTGCCATGGTGCATATTATACGCGGATGACATTGTGTGTGTTCAGAGGGGAAGGAGGAGTTGGAGGGGAGGTTGGAGAGGTGGAGAGCAGCACTGAGGTAGAGAGGAATGAGAATAAGCAGATCAAAAACCGAATATATGTGTTCTAGTATTACTGAGGACGGTGGAAGTAGCATAAGATTGGGTTGGGGAAGAAATAAAGAAAGTACAGAAGTTCAAGTACTTAGGGTCCGTATTGGAGGATAGTGGAAGCATGGACCAAGAGTGAGACACCGAATTCAGGCAGGATGGAATAACTGGAGGTCTGCATCAGGGGTCCTCTGTGACAAGAAGGTCCCTCTGAAATTGAAAGGAAAGTTCCATAGGACGTGGTCAGACCAGCAATGTTATATGGAACAGAAACGGCAGTATGAGGAAACAGAGAGAGATGGATGTAGCAGAAAATGAGAATGTTGAGATGGATGTCGGGAGTAACAAGGGAAGATAGGATTAGAAAATGAGTATATAAGAGGATCAACAAAGGTAGCTGAAATATCGAAGAAAATACAGGAAGGAAGGCTTCGATGGTATGGACACCTGTTTACGAAGGAGGAACGTCATGTTGGAAGACATACGATGGAAAGGAATGAAGTGCAGTAGAAGGAAGAAGGGAAGACCAAGAAAGAGATGGCGTGATTGGTGTAAGGGAAGATATGGAATTGAAAGTATAAATGAGAACGAGGGCACAAGACAGAAATCAAATGCGATGGATGACGACTCATTCGTAATGGCGACCCCATATAAAAATGGGTTTCAAGCTAGGAATAAGAAGAAGAAGAAGAAAATATATATATATATATATAATATATATATATATATATATATATATATATATAAATATATATATATATATATATATATTTTATATATATATATATATATATATATATATATATATATAAATATAATATATATATATATATATATATATTATAATATATATATATTTATAATATGTATATCATTATATATAATATATATATATATACCATACATACATCATACATATATATATATATATATATTATATTTATATGTATATATATATATATATATAATATATATATATATATTTATATATATATGGTATATGTAGGTATATGTATATAATAGTATGAATTTTTTTCAATATTCTTAATTGAATTAATTGTAAGTCCTCTGCAGATGATGACTGTTTCTGAAAAAGTTGCATGGTTCTTCAAAGGTTCCAAATGAGCGTACGTGCGTGCGAGTGTGTGTGTGTTGTGTGTGCGTATGTGCGCCTGTGTGTGTGTGAGAGAGAGAGGGTGTTTCAATTTGTTTATTTCTTATAAAAACGGAAAAAAGATTGATTGATCGTATTCCTGAAATCTTCAAAGAAAGTTTTAACGACTCAGTGCGTGTAATGGAGACATTAAAGTTCGTACTGTCGATATTAAATAATTTCATAAATATTGGAATTACCCCTCTAGCGGTTTCTGCTAAAACTATTTTAGCAAAAGCTGGACAGAAAAAAGAAAACAGCATGTACAATCAGCGTTCATGAATAAGGATGAGAAGGAATTAAAAATAGTTTGAGACCATCTAAGTCAAGATTAAAAGTGAACCAGAAAGATAATTGTCGAGATTCTCAAAGCCCAAACAACGAACTCACAATTCAAAACCTCATCCTGTTTGCGATGAAATTAATAATTTCAAATAGATGTTTCTCCGAAGATGGAAGCAGCACATCGCTGGGCGTTCATTAAAAAAGATGAATTTGACCGTGCAGGTAAATCCTGACCATATTTCCTGTTATTAAATCAGAATGGTTTTGTGCTAGCGTTGCTAAGTTTATGTTCACTGGACTGCACGAAAATAAATTTTGTTAATTGAGACAGAGACAAAATTTAATGCGAAAGTGAAAAGGAAAGGGAGTTATGTTAAGTATAAGACCATAGTCTTGATTGGCCATATTAAGAAATAAAAATTAGATTGGCTTGCAGGTATTACTATTTATGCTACCAGAGTCTTCATTTGTATATTTATAATTTTTTTTCTAAGTGAAGGCGATACTTAATCAGATGGAGGGAGATTACTCTTCCAATATTGACATTATTCCTTTCAGGATTCTTATGTAACCATTTCTCTTAAATATCCAATTTTTTTTTACGGAGTGGTTACAATCATATACTAATATGTGAAATGGGCACTAAGTACTCAACGACTGTGGCTAATAAAAATGAGTTTGGATTAAGAAATTACTTACGAGATTAATAAGATTCTCCTATCATACAATTAGTCAGTGAGTTCTGAATTACATTTGGAAAGTTTACAACCTTGCAAACCATCTGTCTCTTAAAATATTTGCATAAGATAAGGTTTTCTGTTTTTTACTTCATTAAAAAGTTTTAAATTAAACCAGCGGCAATGCCGTGTAATGTTATTGTAAATAAGTTATCAAAGTAAATAATGTAATTATTAATATTACGAGACAAAAAAGGTTAATAAAGAGGAAGATTAATTTAAATTGAAAGCAAAACAAAAATAAATAATAACAGAAATCTGTAAATTATCCAACAACATCAAGGAGTTGAAAAATGTAAGTAAGTTAGAATGAGAGAGAGAGAGAGAGAGAGAGAGAGAGAGAGAGAGAGAGAGAGAGAGAGAGAGAGAGGAAATATGCAGCAATCAGGGATAATTTTTGGCTTATTTTACCCAAGAACCTTTCATGCTTCGTACACAAAACTTCCCACCACTGCATCTTCCTTCCTTCCTTCCTTCCTCGTTCGATAAAAGCCACGTCCAGGGCTGAGGGAATCTGCTTTGTTTACGACGCAACCGACATCTGGAAGATTTCAGGCTCATCGGTTCTCTTCAACAGATGCTGGCAATTCCATGTCTGTCTCATTCCGGTGTTTGCTTCAGCTCTCTCTCTCTCTCTCTCTCTCTCTCTCTCTCTCTCTCTCTCTCTCTCTCTCTGTTTTATGCGCTCCATCGACATTTCCTGGAAACTGGAAAGCTCTAGCTTATTTCGTCGTTATTTAAAGCTAATGCTACCTCTCCATTATCTTTCGTTGTCATATGTAGATGTTGGTTATATATGAGAGTGTCAATGAACTCCCATAATTGCGACGTGGCATCTATTTTAAAAATTAGAAAACATCAAGTTATAATAAAAACCATACCCCAACGTTCAGGGGCGAAACCTGCATTCGAAATTCCTAAGCTTATGTTTACGATGCGTAAATGAAAAACAATACAGACTTTTTTGGCAACAAAAATATTTGTAACGGGAAGTGTAATTCCCATATCAAAACAACAGAGCATTTTAGGAGTGGAAAAAAAGGAATGGGGACGGAGGGGATTCATGACATGTTTGTTACAAAAACATAAATATGGTACGAAACGCTTAAGTACACTTACAAATCCTCGATCATTTTGCGGTAAGTATGGCCAGTAATTTGAAGAATTTTTTATTGATCTTGATTCATTTCGT
>NC_087200.1:208196171-208198671 GCF_015104395.2 Macrobrachium nipponense
GCTTTGTATGAGCGAGTTGCTGCTGTTTCTCACTCGGGTTACCAGACTGGACATTGTTCGCCTAACAATGATTTTTAAAATTGTCCAGGTGGTTTTCAATGAACATCTCTGTGGCGGAGTGGTAGCGGGGAGTGTTTGTGAGGCGTCTCAGAATGTCATTGTGCACAACAGTGATGCGTCTCATGGTCTCTCGGGTATAGTTCGTCCAGAGGGAACACCCATAGATACTGTAGCAGTACGAGCGGAATAGCAGCAGTTTCACGTCTCGGTGACAGAAGGCAAACCTCCTTGCAATCATGTTGCCACCTGCACATAGTTACGACGCCTCTGTTCAATGTCTGCCGTATCTTTTAGGGGTCATCAGTGATAATGTGACCCAAATAACGGAAATTCGTGCACAAAATTCCAGCCGATGGTTTCCGAGGAAAATTTGAGTTCTGCAATATGCTTAAGCAATCTCGGGAGCAGCGACATGCACTAGGTCTTGGTGTCGTTGTAGATTATATCAAATTCCTCCGCATATTGGCGGCAGGTGTCGATGAGTCGTTGGAGACCTTGCACTGAGGGGGAAATCAGAACCACATCGTCGGCGTAACAGAGGTTGTTTATAGTTAGTTTCACTGACGGTGCATCCGATTGGGAGCGGGTTCAGTTTGACATTCAAGTCATCTGTGTATGTATTAAACAGGTATGGAGAGAGAGTGCCCCCTTGCCGAAGCCCGTTAGGGAGCCGAAGGTGTAAGATAACACGTTACCCCATTTGACACAGAATTGCTGTGTGGAGAACCAGCAATGTAAAAGGCCAATTAGATATAGGGGTGTGCCCCTCTTTTATGTAGCTTCAGAAGAGCTTCAGGTAGTTTACTCTGTCAAATGCTTTTCAAACATCTACAAACAAAGGAAAAACAGGAGAGGCTGATGATAGGTAGTAATTCAGCAATTCTTTCAGTATGTAGATGCAGGTGTCGGTTGAGTGGTTTGCTTTAAAACCCGAACTGGTTGTCAGTGGTGTGTAGAAAGGGGAGAAGACTAACTAGAAGAACAGACTCAAGTATCTTCGATGCGATCGTTGTGATTGCAATTGGCCGGTAGTTGCCAGGGTCAGCTGCATCCTTTAGCTTGTTTTTGATCAATGGTATCAAGTGAACTAAGAGTAGGGAGTCTGGAAGAAACCGGTGATTTATGCACAAGCATTGAATAGGGCAGCTAGCAAAATGTAAATTATCGGATGGCAGAGTTTGAAGGCATCTGCAGGAAGACCATCACAGCCGGGGCGATTTATTATTAGGTAGGCTGTTTATGGCATCGCTGATGTTACCTGGCGTAATACAGTCTGCAAAATGCAAATTGAATGTTGTCAGTAAGGAGGTTATCTTACATCCCTTCGGGAAATCTTGATCATTTATGCAATTCAGGATATTGTTGAAGTGATCGCCCCCCCCCACATACTTGCAATAGCTTCGTCTCCGACTGCTTTTTAGTTTTGGATTTAAAGACAGGATATCTTTCCAAAGACGAGGATAATCACCAGATTCTAAGTTTCTAGACATTGCATCGGCTCTTAGTTGTTTTTCATTTATCCTGCAGTGCTTAAGAGCAAGTTTGAACTGCGCTCTCGCCTGTCTCATTACCAATGCAGTGTGCCCTTCCATGGGGCTACCATTTTTGCCTCCACAGTAAAAACACATTTCTCGTGAGTATGCATACAGATCTTTAACCAAACGTCATTCCATCCAGGTATATTCACGAGAATTAACCTTGACGAAATCTGTAGCAGTCCTGCCCGAAGCAAGCAAAGCGGAGATTATGTTCGAATAGAATTAATTCAGATCCTCCTTGTGGTGGTCATTTCTACAATTTGTGTTAGTACAAAGTAAGGCGTCTGCCGGTTGAACTAATGACCACAACCTGGTTTCCGTGGTCGCCCTAAAGAATCTGGTTTTCTGTTGGTTTTTAAATCCCAGTTTACCGCTGGTGGGCGATCAGTTAGGGGGAGGGGGTTCATGTAGAGGGAGGGTTGGGGTACTGAATGACACCTGTAATGGATGATCATAGCCCGTTGCAAGATCATAGCGAATATTGCAGGTCATACTAGATCATGAAGTTGTGGAGATGATTGAGGCAGTTGGTCCAGCCAGGAGGTTGTAATAGCGTCCGCTCTATAATGTACATATGAATAAGAGGAGGGAGGGAGGAGCATTACATCGCTAATTTGGAGAGCATGGTTTTAACAGAAGCGAGTAAGGTTCATTAAAAATTTTGTGGGGTGAGAATTAAGGTCCCCGATTATACAAATATGATCAGCAGGAGAATCATGAATAATACTGTGTAAACTCCCTAGGATCATGCAGTAATGATCAAAATTATTGTTTTTTCCCATGGCATATAGACATTAATAATTAGGATTTTAGAGTTCCCTACTGTCACTTGAAGCCCCAGCAATCTGTCACTCCTGAAGATCATCACCTTTATCGTATTGTCTAACGATTTGTGCCACAGG
>NC_087200.1:208203671-208218671 GCF_015104395.2 Macrobrachium nipponense
GACAATAGTAGTAATAGTATTAATTCATGCTATTTGTAAACATAGCACAAGTAGAGTTATATACTTTTATATTCTCTAAATTCTTCACAGAGTATAATCCGATATACAAAAATTGAGATGGTCCATATGAATAGTGTTCATCTCCCGAAAAATAATAATACTAATAATAATACTGTTGAATAAAATGGCAGAATTCAACGAATTAATCTTATATATTATATTATTATATACAGAAAAGATAATATGTAAGATTAATTCGCCGAATTTTGCTATTCTATTCAACAGAATTTGTTTAAAAGAGGGCCTTCTTCCAAAATAATAATAATAATAATAATAATAATAATAATAATAATAATAATAATAACTGTGTTGCATACTGACGACCCACTGGATACTGAAGGCAACTCAAGACACCGTTTGGTCCTGAGGGGAATCTTTGAACGCCAAACACCATCCCCCTTTGCCCCACCACCACCAGGTGGATTCCTCCCCCACAGGAAGAGGCCTTTGATGTGCCGCAGGAACCGCATTTAACAAAAGCAGGAGCAATTATGAACCCTTAATTACAATACTCTCTCTCTCTCTCTCTCTCTCTCTCTCTCTCTCTCTCTCTCTCTCTCTTTCAAACGCGGACGCATAAACACATTGTCAGCCTTACATTATTTTTTTTATATTTAACAGCTTTTGAATGATAAAATCATTATCTCTCTCTCTCTCTCTCTCTCTCTCTCTCTCATATACACTTTATGTGCACCTGATACTGTTTTCAAATATTTAACAGCAGGTTTTTGGTAATGAGGTAAGGTACCAAAACACTTATCAAAGCAATTGTCATCTTCAAAAAAAGAATCAACCAAGAACCGCCCACACCCCCCACGCCAGTCCAACACTAGCCTCCAACTCCCACCTCGTTCTTCTACTTTATTTTCATGTTTAAGTAGTGGGCTTTTTATAAGTGGGAGTTATTTTTATGAAAAGCAAGTTACCGGACGAATCAACATTGTTTATATTTATAAATACACGAGAGTTTTATGTTGGATTATGGTAAACAAACCGGATTATTAGTAATTAAAAGGTGACACATTATTAGCAAATTAATAAGCATAAAAATAGTATGATTGCGTAAGGTTCTCATTATGAAATGCTGTGCAGGTATGCTTGCATCAATTTCAGGTCTTGTTAATATATTCAAAGCTTCGTTTTTATCGCTAAAACCCTTTCATATAATCATATCTATATACAGGCAGTCAAACATATCCTAACTAATTATAAACACAAGACAAAAACATTTAACAGAGGTGGTTTTAAAGAGAAAATTAAATGCAAAAATACAAGTGGTTGCACCAATTAACTCGGAATTTTATTCCGCGAAAACGTATCACGTGAAGCGAAAATATCCCCAAGCACGACGTAAATCGCCTGACTTTTATGCCCTATGATCTTTCCGTCAGCAGGTAATAAGTCTGTAGGAATCATCACTTCTCTTTTATTTCTCTCTAGTTCTCTCCGTCTCTGTCTCTCTGCCTTGGCCTTTTCTCTTTTCAAGACATACACACACATATAAGCTTTGTAGTTGTAACTTGTATTCTTTACAACAGTAAAGAAAGAAACTGCCGTTCGTCTCATTCAAACTTCTCCTGAGCGACTAAGACTACTAAGATTATTAATCCAGAACTAACATTAAGAAGAAGCATAAAGTTAAACATAGAACCAGACTGCAGGACTAATCATCAAGAAGAAAGAGCAGGCAAACGAACATAACTCGAACACTCTATCTTAAAAAGGGCACAAAATAAATTGCTGCCAACAATTGTGAAATCCAGGAGACGTAATGTGCAGTGAAGATAGTTAAATAAGTACACATTTTGAGTTACAACAGTGATAACAATCAACCAACAGAACTTAAAATCAATAACGACAGCAGAGAATAATAGTGATCGATAAAATCCTGCTTGAAGACGTAAACGAAAGGTGCAATCATAGACTTTATACCACAGCGAGAACAAGTTTGTTTTCCCCTCGAAGAAAAACAAAGAGACGTAGCGTGTTATGAAACGAAGGCATAATAAGTGCGCAACACAGACATAACATCATCGAGTCGAGACGTGGAACTGCAGCAGCCAACAAAATCAAACAGATGTCTATAGATAATCTGTTAAAAGCGGACGAGCGTATTGCAGATGAACAAATACACATTCCCGTTAAAGAATCAACGTTACTGAAGAATTTTCGACAAGGACGAATCTTTGTCGAACAACGAAACGAGAAAACAGCGTCAGTTAAGATTGATTTTGAAACACAACAGGTGAATTCGACAACGTAAGTGCGCTGAAGCTGAATTTTTTTTATTCTCTCTCTCTCTCTATAAGTGTGTGAAAAGATTGGGTATTCTTTCTCTTAGAAAATATAAAACTTTTTTTTAATTCTCTCTCAATAAGGGTATAAAGATTTTTTTTTGTTTGATAGCTAGGAAATCTTAGTATTTTTTTTACACTCGGTTGGTGATATATAAGATTTTGAATACTTATGTATTTGTGTCCCATTTATTTGAATAATTTCTTTTAACAGGCTGGGCACTTTGAGTTGAATTTAACGAATTTTGTTAGTATATACTATTATACCTTTGAAGTAACAGTGCATGAGCAATTTTTTAGGTAGTGTTGTGCATAGTGAACCATACATATAATTTTTATTTGAATATTATGGTGTGTATCATTTTGTTTGACTAATTGTTGGTGATACTTTTGTGCCTCATCTCCCATATGATTTTTTTATGCTATTGTGTAATGATGAGTAGCATATGTGAATAATTTTTGGGGGGAAATGCATAAAGCCTTTAACGGATTACTCGACACTGTTAGAGATAACTCATGCAATTTAAGACCAACACCAGACAGACGCATTAGAATCCCAATTTTCACAAACTGTGGTGATTCAGGGAAATACTAACCATAATAACACAAATAACAATAATCATAGCAGTACCAATAATACTAATAATATAATTACTAATAGTACTAACACGTTTCGAAACAGAAGAATGAATCAGGCAGCTATAATAACACAAGCCACATGTTTCTGTGGACAAGTTGAAGCTTCCCCCATCCAGACCAAAAGTAAGCTAGAATCATATACAGTTAATCATTGGTTAGCTGATGCTGACAGACGCATATCTTCAGGGGGAATAACAGATGAAAGAGCTAAAATTAATGAAGCCTTGATTTTGTTAATCAGAACACGGTGATGCACATAAAACTTTGAATTTTGGTAGTTTCAGCAAATTAACTAAATATGATGAATTCAAAACAATTTGTTTGATGCTCTATGAACCCGTGAGTAATATTACTAAGTTCCTAAATCCCTAATATGAATCCATGGCAGAGCTCTACGCAAATGTTGAAGATGCCATAGACAGTTAGGTGATGTTAAATTTGTAAAGGTTTTTCTTCTTAAGTACATATGATAGCTATCAGTCTCATTGACTGTACAGACAGATGCCTTTAGCAATTTCAACAGTGTTCCTTTCAAATTTATTGAAGTTTAAAAGATTTCTACAATTTGGCAAAACTTTCTACCTAAACTTTGTGACTGATGTTGGTATTTATCAAACTTGAATCACTGACTTCAATTAGTAGAAGTCTCGACACACTCACTCAGTTTAACTGCCACACCTCAATTAAGACTATACCTGAGAAGGATTAATGAAATGGCTTTATGGGATTTTGGACAGAACGTTTTGAGGAAATGAAGTTTATATAATCATTTGCTAATGCTTTGTATGGCAATTATTTTACATCATAGAAATTATGTAAAAACATAAAGATATATGTTGACGCAGTAATTGGGGAGAGAAGACAAATGAGAGAGAGAGAGAGAGAGAGAGAGAGAGAGAGAGAGAGAGAGAGAGAGAGAGAGAGAGAGAGACATAGTTAAAGATCCGAAAGTGAGCAAGACGAGAAACCATTGAGTTGATGAGGGTGATTTTTCATAGAAGAAACTTTTAGAGGAGAGGAGCCCGAGTGAGTCATCCCTTCCTTAAGGCTTATATTCGTTTGCTGAGGGCATATGGCAGATGAATGGTTACTGTTGGAAATGTTTTCTGCTATTACAAAGCTCGAAATTTCATCATAATGTCAGTTCCTACGTTTTAAAGTCTGGATAAAGTTTCTTAGCCCTTGATTCCGAGAGATGGCCAAAAGACAAGTAAACAACGGCGAATTATTGACGCATTTTCAAACATCATATCAAACTTCGTCCTTAAAAAAAAAAAAAAAAAAACATGGTTGTATAATTATGCTTCTTGTTTATCCCCGGAAGGAACGCAACAGAATATCCCAAGTCATATGTGATGAAGACGTTAGGGAAGAAGAGATGAGGTCCTTCCGAATTTTGAGGAAGAAAAGGCGTTCCCAAAAGGGCCTTTTCCTTTCTGAGGGGAGTGAGCCATATTATTCGGACAATCTCTTGTCCCCAAGAGTGGACCTAGGTTGGACATAGAGGCAATCCATTAAAGGAAATTACTTTTCCTTTATTTCTTTGATATGGAATCGTATAAAAGACTGCTCATTCAATTAAAGATTGATATACTTCTCTGGACTGTGGAAGAACAGCCTCCCTGAGGATGCTGTGCAGCAATACTGGAACCTCAAACATTCAAGCTAAGATGCAATTTTCCTTCTATTTCATAATTTACTGATATTTTCAGTTATTTATTTGTTAATTGGTCCATTTATATTCTATTTTCGAATGACAAATCTCTTCTTTCTATATTTCATTTTACCTTCTGTAGTATTTTTTTTCAAATGAACATATTCTTTGGAAGCTTGAATTTCAAGTCAGTGGCCCTTTGGTGATCTTGTTCCATATAAATAGGTTTCATCTTCTGACTACTACTACTACTACTACTACTACTACTACTACTACTACTACTACTACTACTACTACTACTACTACTACTACTACTACTACTACTACTAATAATAATAATAATAATAATAATAATAATAATAATAATAATAATAATAATAATAATAATAATAAGTATGCAGATGCACACTGACATGCAGGAATATAGCATTAACTAACGCCAAAAATATAGACATGATAACGACTCATTCGTGATAAAAGGAATTCAATCCTTTTTGGATCACCATAAAACGTGAGCCTCTTTCACAGAGCGGAATCCTATTCCTGTACCAAATAAAATAAAGAAGAAAATAGCACAAGCTTTTAAAAAAGAATGTTTTCATAGAGTACCTGTTATACCCAACGAAAATAGATTATCCTGCCTTTGTTTTGCAGCCCAATAAATGGATTCTGGAAACATAAAGCAATAAAGAGCTTTTCTGTTTGATTTGGAGTGGTTGATCCATATCCGAAGGATAGAGAAGGTATTTGCATAGCGAGTGAGGCAGGGGATGGAATATTATTTATTTTCTTATAGTTTACGAAAATAGAAAGATAAAGAATAATTTCCTTCCACGACGCACAACGAAGTTGTACAATATATAACTTGAACTTATCCGGTAAGTAAAGCGAAATTCTATCGCATAAACCTAGAACTATTGAAGGAAAAATTTACTGAAACAAAATGATTAAGTAAGGTTTCATTCTTCAGAGAGGAATGCATAACAAATCAACAATTTCATTTCCATAAACGGACATAGCCTTGTTGGCGAACAAAGAAAAAAATCAATATCACAAAAGAATACCAGCGTTGCTCCATAAATATAGTCTAATATCTAATTATTACACCCAAATTGTGTGAATTTTATGTTAAATGATATTTTTACTTACTATTTACGAACATAAAAGTCACAAGTGCATAAGCGGTCAATATTTCATATATATTATATATATGTATCTATATATATATATATATATATATATAATATAGATATATTATATAAATATATATAATATAAAACCACACTTCCCTTCGCTGGAAACAAGCAAGAACGGCAACAAAAATCATTTTATTTCACCATCAGAGAGGAAGACAATGAAAACTTCTCTCATTGAGTCTTCAATATGTCCAATTAACTTAAGACAAGTCTTAAATAAAAGATGACGGACGAAGGCATTTGCCGCTGTGGACGAAACTGAAAAGAGTAGGAGGTTCGAGATTAATTGAAAACTGTAATGTTATCCCTGACCATAGAGATAGTAAGATATATTCGTAATGAGCACCATATTCTTTGGTAGCTCGAATTTATAGTCAATGGCCGTTGTGGAGGCCTTGTTCCATATGCATAAGGTTCATCTCCTGAAAAAATAATAATAATAATAATAATAATAATAATAATAATAATAATAATAATTAATAATAATAATAATAATGTGGCGCCGTGGAGGAGTGGGTTAGGTCATCAATAGACTCAATTCAAGTTAAGCAACATTGGGCTGGTCAGTCGTTGGATGGGAGGGTGACCGCTCTCCTCGGCGTTGATTCCTTGGGAAAGGATCTTTACCATAATTTCCTCAGTCTACTCAGCTGTAAATGAGTACCTATCCCTGATGGGTAGGGTCCAGCTATGGGTTAAATAGCTTTTTTAAAACTCAGCAATGATGGAAAGAAATGAAGGAATAAACGACAACGACGTAAATGGAACTCTGGCAACAAAGGAGCTTCGTCCGGCAACCAGGTATTCAACCCAATTGAAGGGGAAGACGGTCAGGTACTTGGAGTCGTCATCCAGCAACTGATACACAAACGACAGTAATCAACAGCTGAGATTGGAGCTACAGAAGCAAAAGGAAGAAATGGACAAGAGAAGAAAATAAGGAAATATGTAGATGCTATATCAGAAGCAACCCACCGACGGAGAGAGGATATAGAAGAAGATTGGTCAACATCTGGAATGAGAGGAATAACACCCCCCAAACAGAGCAGAGGCTGGCAGACCCAAGTAAGGAACATAAAGAAAAAGAACTGGCTCTCCCCAACAGAAAGAGAAGAACTGGAAAGAGGAGGACAGAATGGGTAGAAAGATTAGACAATGGATGGAGCCAGATACAGAGAGAACAAAGATCCCTTCCATGAAAGCCTACAACCCACCTAAAGAATTAAGGGAGAAAACAAGTGAGGTCAATAATACCAGTATCACGGAAACAAATAACATGGCATATGCAGGAGCAAGATTAGTAGCAGAACTGATGGGGATTCGAACACCAACACCACCAGCACAACCAACCCAACAGAAACCAAAACAGCAACCTCCTTGGAAAGGCGCCTGGAGAAGCAAAATCATGGTGATGAGAACTGACTTGAGTAAACTGAAAGAGATGGCAGCGGCTAAGAAGCAAGAAAACAAAGTACAAGAGAGGGACTAAACAACACAATAAAAGATGTAAAACAGAGGCTTAAGGCCGGCCCAAAGCACATAAGATCCAACGGTACATGAACAAGGAATAAGGGATACCAACAGAACAAACTATTCGGAACCAACCAGAAAAGACTATAGCCAACTAATAGAGGGGAAGACAACCACCAAGAAGCCGAATCAAGTAAGAGACTCTGGAAAACATATGGAGCAATCCGGTAGCAAACAACAAACATGCAACATGGCTCCAGGAAGTCAAGCAAAGAAGAAACAGGGAGAATAAAACAAAGATTCACTGAGATCACGACAGACACAGTCAAACACCACCCACTAAGAAACAAATGCCAAACTGGAAAGCCCCAGGTCCCGATGAAGTCCATGGATACTGGCTCAAAAACTTCAATGCCCTACACCCACGAATAGCAGAACAACTCTAGCATTGTATCTCAAATCACCATGCACCCAAATGGATGACCACAGGAAGAACATCCTTAGTACAAAAAGACAAGAGTAAGGGAAATATAGCCAGTAACTACAGGCCTATCACGTGCCTACCAATAATGTGGAAGTTACTAACAGTATCATCAGTGAAAGGCATACAATTACCTAGAGGAGACAAACACCATCCCCACCAACAGAAAGGCTGCAGAAGGAAGTGTAGGGGCGCAAAAGACCAGCTCCTGATAGACAAAATGGTAATGAAGAACAGTAGGAGAAGGAAAACCAACCTAAGCATGGCATGGATAGACTATAAGAAAGCCTTCGACATGATACCACACACATGGCTAATAGAATGCCTGAAAATATATGGGGCAGAGGAAAACCCCACCATCAGCTTCCTCAAAAATACAATGCGCAACTGGAATACAATACTTACAGGCTCAGGAATAAGACTAGCAGAGGTTAATATCTTCCAGGGCGATTCCCATGACAAAATTGTACTACAGAAGATGGATGCCGGGTATACCAACTCAAGAAAAGAGGCAACAGAATCAACCATCTGATGTTCATGGACGACATCAAGCTGTATGGTAAGAGCATCAAGGAAATAGATACCGTAATCCAGACTGTAAGGATTGTATCTGGGGACATCAGGATGGAGTTTGGAATAGAAAATGCGCCGCTTAGTCAACATACAAAAAGGCAAAGTAACGAGAACTGAAGGGATAAAGCTACCAGATGGAGCAACATCAAACACATAGATGAGACAGGATACAAATACCTGGGAGATGAAGGACACGATCAGGAAAGAATATATGCAGAGACTCAAGGCGATACTCAAGTCAAAACTCAATGCCGGAAATATGATAAAAGCCATAAACACATGGGCATTGCCAGTAATCAGATACAGCGCAGGAATAGTGGAATGGATGAAGGCAGAACTCCGCAGCATAGATCAGAAAACCAGGAAACATATGACAATACACAAAGCACTACACCCAAGTGCAAATACGGACAGACTATACATAACACGAAAGGAAGGAGGGAGAGGACTACTAGTATAGAGGACTGTGTCAACATCGAAAACAGAGCACTGGGGCAATATCTGAAAACCAATGAAGATGAGTGGCTAAAGAGTGCATGGGAAGAAGGACTAATAAAAGTAGACGAATACCAGAAATATACAGAGACAGGAGAAAGACAGACAGAAACAGAGGACTGGCACAACAAACCAATGCACGGACAATACATGAGAAAGACTAAAGAACTAGCCAGCGATGACAATTGGCAATGGCTACAGAGGGGAGAGCTAAAGAAGGAAACTGAAGAAATGATAACAGCGGCACAAGATCAGGCCCTAAGAACTAGATATATTCAAAGAACGATAGACGGAAATAACATCTCTCCCATATGTAGGAAGTGCAATACGAAAAATGAAACCATAAAGCACATAGCAGCGAATGCACGGCACTTCTTGCACAGAACCAGTACAAAAAAGAGGCATGATTCAGTGGCAAAAGCCCTCCACTGGAGCCTGTACAAGAAACATCAGCTACCTTGCAGGTAATAAGTGGTACGAGCACCAACCTGAAGGAGTGATAGAAAACGATCAGGTCAAAGATCCTCTGGGACTATGGTATCAGAACGGATAGGGTGATACGTGCAAACAGACCACACGTGACGTTGATTGACAAAATCAAGAAGAAAGTATCACTCATTGATGTCGCAATACCATGGGGACACCAGAGTGTTTGAAGAGAAAGAGACGGAAAAATGGATAAGTATCAAGATCTGAAAATAGAAATAAGAAGGATATGGGATATGCCAGTGGAAATCGTACCCATAATCATAGGAGCACTAGGTGCGATCCCAAGATCCCTGAAAAGGAATCTAGAAAAAACAAAAAAACTAGTAGGCTGAAGTAGCTCCATGACTCATGCAGAAGAGTGTGATCCTAGAAACGGCACACAGTAAGAAAAGTGATGGACTCCTAAGGAGGCAGGATGCAACCCGGAACCCCACACTATAAATACCACCCAGTCGAATTGGAGGACTGTGATAGAGCAAAAAAAAATATAAATAAAAAAAAATAAAATAAATAAATAAATAAATAATAATAATAATAATAATAATAATAATAATAATAATAATAATAAATAATAATAATAATAATAATAATAATAATAATAATCCCTCTCTTTGACTAGTTTCCCTTTGGAGCCTTCTTGGGTTTATGCAGTCTGATGACAAGCACTATAAATTCCGAGTTTGCTTGAATGGCTGCAATGTCATGCAGGAACGCAGAAAGCAGGACGCCACTGCAAGCATAAGGCATCCATGAATATTCATGAGGGTAAACGACGCTTTCGTCTGGGAAAATTTAATCGTCTGATTTAATTATCTGATAGCAAATTTGCTTATGCATTTTGGCATATCAAAGTTTTCATATAAACATTGTTTTTCATTAGGTAGGTTCTATCTTCCTCGGGCAGAATTATGTTCTCTATTCTCGTCTCTCTCTCTCTCTCTCTCTCTCTCTCTCTCTCTCTCTCTCTCTATCTTAACAAGCACACACACCACAGATATTACGTGTTCGTGCACACACAACACACACACACACACACACACATATATATATATATATATAATATATATATATATATATATATATATATATATATATATATATATGCATTATAATATATATATATATATATATATATATATATATATATATATATATATATATATATATATAATATATCTACACGGTGGTCCAAATTAAGACAAAAGGCTAAACCACCAAGACCTTTATCATCAAGTAATGACCATAACGTGTAATCCTACTCTTTTCTTCCTTATAATTTATTTCTGTCTCCAACATTAAACTTCAATAATCAGGCAACCGACCCCTTAATGTAGGATAACGGTAGGAAAGAAGAAGAAGAAGGATCAATTATCAATACCTGCTGCTAATCCTAAATGTAAATAGGTAATGAAAGAACTTTGTGTTTATATTCTATTCATGTTCTGTTTACCTCAGAAAGGGCCTCTTGGAATATGACGTAGAACATATTTAGACGAAATAACACAACTTGGACTTGTCATTTCAATTGGGCACTAAGTGAACATCCAGCCAAATACCGAACTGAATTCTGCATTTTATATTTTACCCTTCACTGATACAGACATTATTGCTATTCACTTACGAGTCGGTCAAATGAATGAAAAATATCAGCACGAACATTTAATGCTATTGTCAGTGTTATAGTAATTGGTTCGTCCGTCATTTTGCAATAATGGAATTTGCTGCTCCTAATTAACTTCATGTTTGAATGAGTAATTGTGATAAGGCTTAGGAAAGTTATGAAAAATTCTTAAATACAATGAAGCCTTTAGCTTAGAACGACAGCATGAATAAGTAATCTGTCTATATATCTATCTATCTATCTATCTATCTATCTATCTATCTATCTATCTATCTAGTATTGTAGTCGAAATCCGGACAAAAATTTCTTGATTAAGCGACGACTCTTTGCTGGAGAGCAAGAATTTCCCGTCGGAATCGACAAAATTCCAAGAGGAATCTTTTAATTCTGTTGCCCAATTTCCTTTCCTTTGTGCGATTAGGAATAAGGGTTATGGCAGTCCCGCACGCCATTCAGTCATTTGCCTGTTCTTTGCTTGCTTGCGTCATCATCGTAACATGAATATGCCGTGAAATTGCAGATTATTGAAAACTATATTCGCAGAGTCGTTCTCTTATTAAAATCTCTCGCTTTCGTTAGTGTTTAAAAGTAATCCATTTTTAAGTGATTTATTTTATTCATTATATGATATTTTTAAACAAAGTCAATCTTTATTACTCTTTCTTATTTACTTGAATATCTTCCTGTATTTTGGACTCTGTGTTTTATAATTTATTTGCATCATTTTTTTAATTTCGTGTACATCAGAAAATAACATATTATAAGAGAAATGTGTATGAGTGATTTCATGAAAGTTAGGCGGTCAAGCCAAACACTGGGACACTTTCGGTCGATCACCGTTTAAGACATTGAAAAGAGGGAGTTGGAGTGGTTGGACAGCAAGATCAAGACCTCCAGAACATAAATGAGATTAAGTACAACGATTTAAAGACGGACCAGTTCTTGTAATCGTACTTAGGGTTAATGGTTAAAGTGGCTGGACAGCAAGATCGAAGAAAGAAAGCGGGAATGGAGGTCATCTAAAAGGCTAAAAAGTGGGTGCAGCTAGAGGCCGAAGGGACGCTGCAAGCACCCTTTTAATAATGCCTACAGTGCAACACATGAGATGCATTGACGGCGCTGGTCCCCTGCGGGATGAGAAATGTATGCATCCCTCAGGTCTGTCAAACTAGAGATACTACCTACCTATATATGTATCCAGATACTGTTAAGAAAATAATTATCTTTCTTTGCAGGCAGACATCCTTCATAACAGTACATGAAGGTCGCCGCTACATAAGATTTATGATTATAAAGATTAGCATGACCACCGTTAATTTCATTAGAAAGGAAAGATACTTGGAATAAGGAAAACTTAAACTATCAGCATATAACGAAAACATAAAGTCAGCAGATCTGAATACTAAGTCTTTGACCTAACTTTTAAAGGTAATTGGACAATGATTGATTGTAAGATGCAGTTAGCAATGCCCCAGTTAAGTTAAAAAGAAAACGAATTCTAAAGAAGTAAGACACGGGAATAAGTCTCAGTCAAGGACTGATGATTGTGAACGTTCTTTTAAACCTACCTATGCCTCCGTTCACCTGGGATTTTCATTATTATTATTATTTTTTTTTTATTTGTTTTTTTTTTTTTTAAATTTTTTTTTTTTTTTTGCTCTATCACAGTCCTCCAATTCGACTGGGTGGTGGTTTATAGTGTGGGGTTCCGGGTTGCATCCTGCCTTCCTTAGGAGTCCATCCACTTTTCTTACTATGTGTGCCGTTTCTAGGATCACACTCTTCTGCATGAGGCCCGGAGCTACTTCAGCCTCTATTATTATTATTATTATTATTATTATTATTATTATTATTATTATTATTATTATTATTATTATTATTATTATTATTATTGTTATTATTCAGAAGATGAACCCTATTCATATAAATCAAGCCAAAAGATCCATTGACTTGATATTCAAACGTCCTGGGAATACAGATGGAAGAGAATAGGTCATAAAAAAATAGATAAATAAATAAATAATAATGTAAGCATCCTATTGAATACGAGGGAAATTGTTAAATGGTAGTAATGCGTTCCATCTTCCCTAAAATCCTCAGGAACACTGATTCACAGTCCAACGATGTGAGGAATAAAGGACCTCTGGAACTGAGAAGTTCGACAGCGAGGTACATTGATTGCATATTGTGCTGCTGTTCAGCAAACCAGGCACCTGGAGTGCACGGAACTGTGACTATCCAGAGCGGAGCTGAAATCTTGCGCATGGTCTAGAGTAGTCTGTCAATAAAATCCGATTGGTATCAGAGCCTTGAAAGGTCCTGATTTGAAAGGCTGTCTCGTTAGACTCTAGACTCCTCGTTTAGGATGAATGAGATGCCTGAGGGAGTTCGAGGAAATTTTATCGTTCATTTTTTTTTTTTTATTTGCCAAGTGGGATGAGAGCATACGGCTATTTATATCTTGATAATTAGTTTCTATGTGGTCAGTGAAAAAGGGAAAATAGTTATGTAGCATGTGCTGGCAAACGTGAAATTCAAAGCGCATGCTTAAATGTATATACCCAGGCTCCAGTACACATACACGCACAAATATATACAAGTATACGTACATACAAGGACACACATGTATATATAAAGGAAAAGAGAGAGAGAGAGAGAGAGAGAGAGAGAGAGAGAGAGAGAGAGAGAGAGAGAGATCTTTAGGTGGAATGCAATTCGAACAGAATATGTGTCCACCATATACTACATTACGCAACACTGCAAGAAAATATCCTTTTGCCGACAACAGATTCCCTGGGGTCTTCTTGTAATTAATGCCAGAGCATCACATCTGAGTCAAGACATTCATTTATTTGATGAAATCGAGCTTCATTCCCACCTGTTGCAAATAGATCACGTCCCAGGGGGATTGCATATGCAACAAATGATTGATTGCACGTCATATCAAGCGGGAAATTTAATGGAGATGTGAAAACACACAGAAGGAAGGATTTCATTAGTCATAAAAGGGGTGTTTTATTACTTAGAAAAAGGAGGAATATTTGATTTGCTGTGATTGATTGCAGTCTTTTATTGAACTTTTTGAGCTATGTTAACAAGTCTACAGTGAGAAACTTAAAAGTGTCATTCCCAATGAAGACGGGTTCTTTAAAGACTTTCAAAATCGGGTGAAGAATATGATTACCTACAAATTAGTGGGTAATTAAAAGTTTTTTTGAAAATTTATAATTAGCTGTCAGTCAATATTGCCCTGCACTGTAGTCTCGTAGATACAAAGATTTTATAAATTTATATATTTTATAATATTTATATATTCAATATCACACCTTTGGTAATAAATCAGTATCGTAAATTCTTTAAAAACCTTCAAGTTAAATGCGTTTCAGATTTATATCAAGAGAGAGAGAGAGAGAGAGAGAGAGAGAGAGAGAGAGAGAGAAGGTTCATATTACATGCCTTGGAATGAGAACAACGATACGGGGGCGGGAGACGAGTGGAGATTTGTTGAAGTCAAAGCACAAGGAAGCGATGAATGGAGGCTATAATGATATTGATGATAATGATGAATTCAAAGTTACATTTATAATGCAAATTATGAAAATTATGATTTCTGACCTACACTTATTCCTCTCTGGATGATTTCTTTTCCTGGTGTCTCAGTCAAAGAGGATGGAAAGCATTCAACAGGGGCAATTTTCCGAACAGCTCATCGGATTTTGCGTGAACTGAGACACTTTAGAGGCGTTGCTTCCTAGCAATTGCTGAGAGCAACTCTTGGTTGCAACACCTCCTTGCGACCTTTATTAATATCAGAAATATATTGTAGATTATTATTGCTAAATACACTATTATTAGTGTTATTATTATTCAGAAACTAAACCCTAATTGATGTGGAAGAAGCCTACAGGGGTCATCAACTTGAAATTGAAGCTTCTATGGAAAATGGTGTTTATTACTAGGAAGTAACAGAAGATCACGTAAAAAACCGAAAGAGATCAGGTATTGGAAAATGAATAAAATTAATTAAT
>NC_087200.1:208223671-208251171 GCF_015104395.2 Macrobrachium nipponense
GGTACATTATCCTTGGCGACTACCCTACGCCAAGCGCTTCTGCCATCTGTTGTCTAGTGTACACACTTTTTTTCTATGCAAATATCAATTTTCAACCTTTTCTGCAATTTTACATTCAATAAATCAATATTCCTTTACATTCCCCCCTTTAACTCAGCGGCTCTCTCCTCAGTCCATGCTGAATTTTCACTCTTACAATCTTAAACATTAGCTACTTCCATTTAGCAACTATCGGAGACTGCCACGTCGTTGGTAACAAGCACTTTCCTTTAAATAATCAACAGATCTAGAGAGAGAATCTGCAATGACATTTTCTTTGCCTGCTATATGGTGAATATTTAGTTTTGAATGGTTGCAAAAATAAAGACCACCTTAAAATTCTCTTAATTGTTGTGCTTACATTTATTAATAAAGGTTAAAGGGTTATTATCAGTATATACATCTACTTCAAAGTTAACTGTTAAGCAAGTGATATCTCAAAGTGCATTAAACTCAAAATTAAACTCCAAAGCTTCTTTTTCAAAACAATTACTGTAAATTTAACTGGTGGCTATTATATTTCTTTGAAAAGTAAGATACAGGGTGTAAAACACCATTATGTTCCTGTAATATACACTGCCAGCTCCTACTTCACTGGAGTCTACCTGTAACTTGAATGGTAGATAAAGTCTGGGGATTTCAGTACTGGCTTAGAACATTAACATGAGCTTAAGTTTATTAAAGGCATCGTCACATTCCTTTGACCACACAAACTTCACATCCTTTTTCAGCAACTCTGTTAATGGGTAGGCTACATCTGAAAAGTTCTTACAAAATTTTCTGTAATACCCACTGTTCCCAAAAATTTCATCACTCCACGTTAGATGTAGGGAGGGTCAAATTCTTTATGACCTCAATATGACAATCAACAGGTTTCACTTGGCCACTTCCTATTTCATGTCCTAAAATATTGAACAGTAGTTTTACCAAATTCACATTTGGAAAGGTTTATCGTAACATTGATTCTAATAACCTCTTAAAAACATCATATACTTTTTTAATGTGATCTTCCCAGGTTCTCCAACTATGATAATGTCATCCAAATAAACAAATACACCTTCGGAAATCCTTCAAGATATAATTCATCTGACGTTGGAATGTCAGAGGTGCATTACATAAACCAAATGGCATTACCTTATAATTATAAAGTCCATGGGGTGTAACAAAGGCAGCAATATCCCTGCTGTTTTTGTCTAACTCAATTTGATGTATCCTTTCAATAAATCAATTTTACTTAAAAAAGGAAACTTTGCTACATTATCAATTATATCTTCTACTCTGGGCATAGGATATGAATCTTTTATAGTTACATTATTTACCTTTCGATTGTCTGTACACATTCTTGCACTTCCGTCAGGTTTGTCGACTAGAATACATGGCTAGCCCATTCACTATGGCTTTCCTCTGCTAGTCCGTGTTTCAGTAAATAAGCAACTTTGGTCTTTAACTGTTGTTGTTGCCTCGGCGACATTCTGTATGGACGCTGACTCATTGGAGTCTCTTCTCTCAACCTGATTTTATGTGGTACTCCTTTTATCCTTTTAGGATGGTCTGAAAATAGATCTGAAAAGTTTGAATTAGCATTTCTTTAAAATCATGCTGCTGTTCATCAGATAAATGAATACATAACTTCCTAAATTTTCAGCATCATCAATAATCTGTATTTTTTAATCTAAGTTCAATTTCTTCTTCAACGTCTTTTTCATCATCCTCTTTTGCAATTGACAACACTCCACTGGATTCGTTATACTTCTTTAATTTGTTAATATGGAAAGTTTTTTAACTTTGCCTCCGTCCTGTAGGAAATTGAATTCGACAATTAACATCACTTACTTTTCCTTCACCGTGCAAGGTCCTATATACTTCTGGTTAAAAACCTTACAGCTGTAGGGAGATACACTAGAACCTTATCTCTATGTCGAGTTCACGTTTGCAGCCTTTTTGTCGTAATTTCTTTTCATCTCTTTCTTGTACTACTTTAAGATCTCATGTGCTACTTTCCATATTTTCTTTATATTTTTTCCTTCATTTCTTGTAAACGTGATAGAATCCTTCTCATCTGAAATCAAACTGATTCTTTATCACCTCATGGGTGACCTTACCTGATGGACATATTACTAAACTGAAAAGGAATAACCCAACGATGAATGTACGCTATCACGAAACGGCAAATAGCAACATTGGATGATAGACATCCCATTCCTTTCATTTTCACACAGTACGTGCGAAGCATGGTTTTGAAGGTTCGATGAAATCGTTCGACCACTCCTTGGCTCTGTGGGTGATAAGGAGACGATAAACAATGCTTAATATTCTGACAGGCTAAAAATGAGGTAAACTTTCTAGACGTAAAGTTGGTTCCTTGGTCGGTTTTGAACTTCTTTTGGCAAACCTACCAGCGAGAAGAACTTGTTAAGCGCTTCAAATATCTTATCAGCACTCACTTTGTTCTTGAAAGGAATATCCGCTCGGAAATCTGGTAGCACTACACATAATTGTCAGCAAATACTAGTTACCTTTGCTAGACCTAGCAGAGGTCCTACACAATCCAAAACCAGTTCTCAAAGGGTTCTCCTGGAACTTCAATGGGTTGCAATGGCATCACCTTAGGGTCATGTTGCGCTTTACCTACTTTTGACATAAATCACAATTTTTACAATATCACTACAATCTTTCTGCATCTTAGGCCAAAAAAAATACCTTAATAATTTCTCATAAGTTTTGGTTTATACCTAAATGACCAGAATAACTACAGTCATGAGCAATACCTAGAAACAAAATTCCTATAACTACTTGGAATGACCACTTGTTCTACAACATCATTAACATTTCTACTCTTGAACTTCCTCATTAGGATTCCATCCTTTAAAAAAGTAACACTTGCCTTCCTTCTCGATATCATTTATATCAACAAGGGCATTATCTCTTATTACCTTCAATTATCATCTTCAATTTGAGATTTAACAATTCTTCCTTATTAACTTTCAGCATTCGCAAAGGAGTACTGACTTTACTTACTTGTAGTGTTTCCGGACTATCTTTAAACAAGTTTTGTAAATCCAAACCGTCGTCATCATTTACTTCCTTCGGCACTCTTACTTCTTGTAGTAACTGCACAAGCAGGAAATAAGTTTGGAAATGTACATTCAACTTCTGTAATAAATGAAGAATTAAAGGGTTTTTCTGTCAAAATTGGATACTGCTACCAAAAACTTTGTCTCCCACATACATCATTTCCAAGAATTACTCTACTCCTGACACTGGGATTTCTCTCACCAAAGCAATTTTAAACATATCCCGAAATTAATGGAGTTTTCTAACCTTACTTCTACTAATGGAGCTGAAAAATCAGGTCCAAACCCACGCAGAAGTACATACTCTCCAGTATCCTTCCACTGGTCATACATATTTCTTATCATTACAGACTGTACCGCTCCGGTATCTCTTAACCACCTTACTTTCCTTTTTTCAAACACAAGGGAGGTGTAACCAACCATCTCCCATAAAAGGTCTACAATTCAGTACCTTTGGGTGTGGACTTCTCTTCGGTAGGTCTCACTCCATTTCCTTTTACAATATCCTCAATACAACCAACATTACTAACATTTTGAAACATCATTGTTACCTATTTTGTAACCTATATTTCTCATCAAAACATCACATATATTATTACTGTCGATGCTATCGTTACAATACCTCTTACCTGGCCCAAGGGGAGAAGCAAACAAACAAGGACCTCTGTCACCACATGCTTGTGGTTGATTCAACAATGCAATGGTATTTTCAGGTTTATGATCATCCTTAAAATGTACAGGTTTATCTTTAACTTTTTTTTACCACTTGAATTGGACGGTTTATTGTGCGATGTGGACAACTCCTACTGATGTGTCCTGGTTTGTTTCCACAACTGAAACATACAAAATCTCTAAAATTTTCGCCTATATTTTGGTAACTAGGTGTGAACTGATCATTTACACTGCATCCCTGCTTGTCCAGCACTAACACTAGGACCAGAACTATATTGACTTGCCCCTCTACTACCTCTATTAAAAGGATTTATTATAGACTCCACGAGATGATACCTGTGAACTCGTAGTCTTACCCCTTTTGTCCCGTGTAATTTTGTGCTCTCTTCCCAAACTCTGCTCCTTCCAATTTTAGGAGTGACGTCAGTATTATATAGCTTATGGGTCAATGCATAATTATCAGACAATCTAGTGGCTTCATCCACATTATCTACATCACGTTCATCCAAAATATGTTTTAATAAGTGGATTAATTCCATACCTTGAACTGCTCAAGCAAGATAAGTTCCTGAAGTTTACCGAAATCACCATTAACTTCTCGGGCATTCATCCACCTATCATACCACAGGCGTTGTTCCCGTGCATACTCCATATGAGTACGACTGTCTCTTTTTATCCAGCTTCTGAACTTCTCTCTATTCCTCTCTGGCACCCATTCATAAGCTTTCAAAACTTCGGGTTTAACTCTCTCATAATCCTTAGAATCATTCTAAAGATAAGGCAGCAAATACTTCCCTAGCCTTTCCTCGAAAGGAGGGGTTTTGAACCAACGTGCTCCATGACGTTCTCGGCCATTCACGCTGTTCTGCTACTTTCTCAAATTGTAAAAAGAATGCATCCACTTCTTTTCAAAAAAAAATTTTGTTCATTGTACACTTTTTACTGCATTGTCTATTCTAAAAGATTTTGGTATTTCTCTGGACTTTTCTTCTACTTCAAGTTTCTTCATCTCTAGCTCTATCTCTTTTGCTCAACTTCAGCTTCTACCTTCTTTTGCTCCAACTTCAGCTTCTACCTTCTTTTGCTCAACTTCAGCTGCTACCTTCTTTTGCTCACTTCAGCTTCTACCTTCTTTTGCTCAACTCCAGCTTCTACCTTCCTAACCTTTTCAGCTCTCTCATTTTCTAACTTCTTTAGTTCAACAGCTTTCTCACTCTCCTTTTCAGCTCTCTCATTCTCCAATCTAACTATTTGCAAATGAATCTGCATCTGCTCAACACTCATCCCTTCATAAACAAGTTTGAACTTTTTTGGTTTAACCCTGCGTGACTTGGTTTTTTCACGTACGGCTTTGGCACCTTCCTCTTCACTTGCACTACCCTCTGTATTATTTTCACTAGCGCTTTGCTGGCTATCAGTTTCTTGCCCGTTCCCAACTCAATTAGTAACAAACCCTTCCTTATCAGACAAAATGCCTAAAGTCATTAGCGCCTCACTTACTTTATTTGAGATTTCTTGCTTCCTTTGCAGATTCTGATACTTCTACATTATAGTACCTAGCTAGAACAATCCAGTCTATTTAGTTATACCTTCTAACTTTTCACCACTAGGACTACGTATGAAATCTTTCAAATCAAACATCTTTAATAACCTGCTCAAAATAACACAGCAAGACAAATATAGCACTAACACTATCACAACTCTCCCCCCTCTCTAAAGTACATGGAAGTACTGAAAAGCAATTAACAGTAGGGATACGTCAAGTTATGGTCGAATACGCTCGACATGAATAAAGCAAACAATAATAAGGATACGTTCGGGTTCGTTCGACAGAATGAGTAACCACTGAGTATGGATATGTCGAGTTTCGTTCGATAGAATGAGCAAAAACTGAGTAGGGATACGTTCGGGTTTCGTTGACAGGCCCCCATGTAACATAAAAAAAAAATCTCTCTATGGTAAGGATTTACGAGGAGAATATATCAGGAAACAGTGACAACCCACTATAACTTAAAGTGTACTTTAATAACAATTATTAAGGAAATTAAAGTCAAAACAAAGAGAACATTAAACAAATTACGGACGCTTTACACAATAGCAGACTCGCTATAAACATCACGTCATAAGACTATTCTTCACTAATCACTGCATTTTAACAGTATAATACCCAAGTCACAAAGCTTTACATCAACACAACATATAATTCACTGTAACATCAAAAAATTAGTGGCAACCAACGTTACATCACACAAGAAAACATCCAAATGGATAAACAATACATTACCATATATTCCTCAAAACTTGATACACTATTATAATCACTTGTTTGTTTCAGCTCCAACGAAAATCATCGTTTTTGGCCTTTATATACCCGACTCACGCTAGACATCCATGGACCAAATATCATATTTTCGGTACATTATCCTTCGCGACTACCCCTACGCCAAGCGCTTCTGCCATTCTGTTGTCTAGTGTACACACTTTTTTTCTATGCAAATATCAATTTTCAACCTTTTCTGCAATTTTACATTCAATAAATCAATATTCCTTTACAATATATATATATATATATATATATATATATATATATATATATATATATATATATATATATATATATATATATATATATATATATGTATACACACACACACACTCATTAAAAATTGCACCTGAAAGTACCCAGTTACTGTCTTGGTGATCTCTCTCTCTCTCTCTCTCTCTCTCTCTCTCTCTCTCTCGTTAGCTCTGAATTATTGACAGAAACAAAGAAAAGCTAGATATCAGAAATTAAAGTTCACCTTCCCTGTTGCATCAAGAACATCTCTTTTTATAAAACGTCTAATTTAACTGAACATTAAACACCAATTTCGTGGGAAATGACGCTCGGATGCTGGCTACTTTTTCCCTTTGTCTAATGAGTTCTTGTTTAGAGAACTAATTTACATATCGTTCAACATTTAAAATATCGTTTTGCTAATTTGCATATTCGTATAAAATACTTTTTTTTTGTTTGGTTATTGTACTTGTTATTTGATTTTTCTCTCTGTGTCTCTCTATCTTTTTGCTACAATGTTGACGGAATTAATGAAGACCGGAAAGTGTTGTAGGCTGTTTAAGACAGAAAATATTTTCTATCTATGATTTTTTTTTAAATTAGGAGAAAATCACGCTGTTCATTAAATCTTATTTAGTTTCAATATTTCAGTTGTCATAAACTCAATTTAAGATGTTAAATAAAAAGGAAACGTGTTCCAAATCCCTCAACTATAATTTTTATAAAAATACTTTTTAAAATTCGAATTTATGACTCCAAAAGAGACTTAGAGATGATACGCAGACTGCATGTTTATGTTAAATAAAAACACAAAATATAGCTTTTACATACTCCTTATAATTACTATAAACTCCCTTTATATCCCATCTTTAATATTACTTATTTATTCTCTTTAGACCATTCTTTTATATCCTCCTTTTAAAGCTGGCAGGATTACGCATTATGTAATAATGACTGTTTTGATTTTCTCCTAAATAAGTGTCTTTGGGATCAGGGTTACGTCAGTATTTGAGGGTTGGTTACGATTTCTGTGACAGTGACTCTTGTAGAATTTTGTAGTGTGGATGCTTTGCTAAAATTATATATGTGTGTGTTGTTATGTATGTATGTTATATAGTAATGGAATGGAATATAGATTTTAGGGCAAAGGCCAAATACTGGTACCTATGAGGTCATTTATGTTTGGAAAGGAAATTGAAAGTAGGTAGGTTCTAGTGGTGTAGCAGGAGGAAAACCTCGAAGCAGTTGCAATATGAAATGATTGTTAGGAGAGGGCGGAGGGCAAGATGGAAGAAACATAACATGAATGAAGGTACAGTAAAAGGAATGAAAGAGAGGTTGAAGTTATGGCCTTGTAGTGGACGATGCAATGAACCTTACGTAATGCTTACAGTGCAACACCTGACGTGCACTGACTGCATAACCCTTTTTTGGAATGTATGTAATATTAATTCTTGGTACTACATAACTGAATTCTGGCTGTACATATTCTTGTCGAATGCAGATTCTGTCCTTGAAATCTAAATCAGCCTTTAATCTGCAACGTTATGCTGATTGGAAAGTTAGAAATATGTGACTTTTCCATACTCGCTATTATCACGTTACAAATATCCTATTGATATAGCATCATTTAACCTTGTTATTTTGACGTTTATATATTTTGCATTATGATAATTCTCTGAGGACGTATTCATGAAATAAAATGATTGCAGGTCATTTTCATATCCTGTTTTCTATGTTAATGAAATGGGAACAGATATAGTAATTGTTCATAGTCCTGGTTCAGTTTTATATATAGGAAAGTAAACTGCAATGAGCATGTGATTATAGGGAGTTATCATGTGTTCTAAGGCAAAATATTTCGTTTAATTTTGAGTTAATTTTCATTCTTCTATATTAAAAAAACGATCGATTGGGAATATTCCATTAATTATGTTAAGAAATAGTTTCAAAATGACCAGTTATTGAAATCGTACTTTAATTATGTCTACAATTCTACGTGTACTCTAAGGCGGCCACGTGGTCACCCGAAGGTCGTTTCTCTACAAAACAATTTAGGGGTTTTTGACTATAAGCAAGTCGTTAGCACTATCTAAAATGATCTTATTCCCAACTTTTTCTCATAATTTCAAATGATAAGCCTACTGGGATATCAAGATTCTACTTCAATTGGAAATGAGTATTTCTTGGCAAGGGAAATTGGCCCAAAATTCGACGTAAGGGATGACGATAAAAATCAACTCGCCTACAGTCCTCCCCCCTAGCGAAAATGTCACCTCCCGTCATAGACGATATGAAGATCCAGGCATACCAACAAACTGAAAGGAAACATTGTATTTTGGACAAGAATATTGTAGTTCTGAGCAAAATATGACCGAATCAAAACTGATTTACTTAAACTCTGGTTTCTGAACTTACTACAGGCTACGGGAAATAGCAAATTGCATTTAATTTATCTTCGTGAAAAGCTAAATGTTGTTTGTCAAATCCGACAATTCAGGCATATCAACAATTTGAGATGCAATATGGGTTTTTGGACAAGAACACTGCAGTTCTGAACATAAAATAATCGAATCAAAAGTGAATTACTTAAATTTGGGTTTCTAGACTTACTCCATACTACGTGGAATGACAAACACCCTTTAATTCATCTGCATTAAAAGCTAAATATAGACTGGCAGTTCCGACAACCCTACTGTTCTTAGACATTAAGTCTCGCCATGATTTACTCTGACTAAATACTTGGAGGAAAAAAATACATACTATTCATCGAAAATAAACATAATCTTATTCATGAATAACGAACTATAGTTAAAATGTTTAGGATATGTTATTAATGTCTATCGTAAACAGATCAAATACAGATACTTCCACAACTCTACTGCAGAAATTGATGTGCAAAGGAGACGTCATTTTATGATACCAAAAAATCTAAAAAGTAATGTGTGATACTTAAGGTAGGAAGGACTAGTGTGTTAATATGAATAGGAATTGTCAATGAACGGATGAAGCATAGTCTATGATGACTGAAACAGGTTGAAGTAATACATTTCTTAATGAAAAATACATTAAAATATAAACATTTCCAGTTTGAAAATACCTATATGTTAACAAAAATTTTAAGCTGAACGTGATGACTGATAATATTGCAAGGAAACTATATTTTTAATCTTCATGATTGCTGAGAAATATCGTTCATTAATTTGACATCACTTAGGGGATTAAGGCTACAAATCAGTATCATCATGCAACTTCGACTACGATGTATATTCGTCATTGGCGGACCAATAATCTGGGTTGTGTGCAGTTGGAAAGCAGGATCAATTCGTTATAGGAATAGATCCTTAGGTTACTAGTACTTTGCTTTCTCACGAATTTTAGCCTAATTGCAACACTGCCTTATTACAAGAAAATTTTTTTCTTGCAATTTCGTTGACAGATTAATTACAGTCTGAAGGAAAATTGGTTTGTTCGACGGAAAAATCCTTAGTCTGTATCGTTACCATTCTTGTGAATTTTGCCTGGGTTACAGCAATGACGTATTGGAAGGGCATTAGAAGTCGTGATTAGAGGGTCAATATACTGCATTTTATCAAGCATGAAGTAAAAGTTTCTTTACAAAGACGAAAGGTCCTAAGGGTAGCCTTGAGATTCTGGAATTATATTATTATTATTATTATTATTATTATTATTATTATTATTATTATTATTATTATTATTATTATTATTTTATTATTATTATTATTTATTATTCAGAAGATGAACTCTATTCATATGGAACAAACCCACAGGAGCCACTGAATGAAATTCAAGTTTTTAAAGAATATGATTCTCATTAATAAGTATGGTAAGTAAAGGGAAATACAAAGAGAGAGAGAGAGAGAGAGAGAGAGAGAGAGAGAGAGAGAGAGAGAGAGAGAGAGAGAGAGAGAGTAAAGGCAAAGTTTGATTCCCATTCATGATTTAATTTAACCGAATGATTAACACAAATGCTTAAGTCTTCCACCTTCAAAAGTATTTTCATAATGATGGGTAATATATCAGTAACCACAAATAAAAAAAAAAACACTATATTAAGTTACTAAATGAAAATAATACAACAGGCGACCAAGGACATAGAGACCAACACACTCACAGAGATACTTCCATTCCAGGAATGGGGGTTTGGTAGTGGAAGAAGAAACATTTAAGGGCATCTGGCATTTCCGTTTACAGACTGAGGCCTAACTAGGGCAGCCGCCTCTAAATCCGACCCCATGACAGGTAGGGTCGCGGGGAAATGAATTTGTTGCAATGCTAAACGGTGTTTCTGATTGCTGACTCTCGCCAGTGATAATAATAATAATAATAATAATAATAATAATAATAATAATAATAATAATAATATAGGCCACGATCCCAAGATCCCTGAAAAGGAATCTGGAAAAACTAGAGGCTGAAGTAGCTCCGGGCCTCATGCAGAAGAGTGTGATCCTAGAAACGGCACACATAGTAAGAAAAGTGATGGACTCCTAAGGAGACAGGATGCAACCCGGAACCCCACACTATAAATACCACCCAGTCGAATTGGAGGACTGTGATAGAGCAAAAAAAAAAAAAAAAAAAAAAAAAAAAAAAAAAAAAAAAAAAAAAAATAATAATAATAAGCAAGAGAACAGATGGAACTGAGTCAGAAAAAAAAGCACAGACAGTGAAGGTGAGTAAGAGAAAAAAAGACTTTAAAAGAAATTCTATTTCAAGAGCGTCAAAAGCCTCTTTGTGATAATTATATCAGTGTAGGTGTGAAGACTATATGAAATGCGGAGTTATCAAAAAAGCGAATACAACAAAAAGGGATTAATACAACGCAGATAGAAGCTGTGTAATAGCAGTGTAACATGAGAGATTTACTTCCCTGCAAAAAAAAATTGATAGATTATTACCTTTATAACAAACGATGAAATCCTTTGTTGAGTGTCACTGGAACAAACAAGGGGAAAGGAATATTTTTTTTATATGAGCACTTACGAATTCGTCGAATTCCAAAGGGAAATCAGATAAATTCCAATCGTGTCATAAAGATAAGAACAAACTGACGCTTCTGATGTACGCGTTTTAAATACGCTGGGAAACTTTTGGCAGTTTCTTTGGATATATGTTATGCTGTATAATATTGTAATAATGATCATCATCACCATTCATCATCATCATCATCATCATTATCATATCATGATAATGATAATAAATGAATCACTTCGAAAACAAATATAAAAAGGAGTGCTACAAACTAAAATCAGCTTTTGAATATCGAACCGAAATTCTTGAGCCTTTAACCCGAAAAGTCTCTTCGATTGAAAGATGTCCGCCTCTCTCCCTTTGCAACTTCTCTGAACTCCTCCCCTACTCGCCCCCGACCCCCCCCAAAAAAAAGAAGAAAAAAAAAAAAAAACTGCTCTTGTGGCCACGCTCAGAAAAATACGCTTATCAGCTCGCCTATTCCTTTTCTTGAATACTTAATCAGGTCCTAAGCCAGAAATGAGGACTTAAAACCCATGTAGTACTAGGGCTCGAGACAAATTGTCTTTCTCCTTGCATGCTCCTCAAGGCAGAGGTTTTAAAAACAGTCGGGTTTTGGTGGTGTTTCTTTCCTGGTAGAGTCGTTTTCGACAATGAAGTTTTGTTACTTATGTAGGAGATTCGTACATTTGCTATGAGCGTGACAGATGTATGTCTATATATATATATATATATATATATATATATATATATATATATATATATATATATATATATATATATATAATATATATATATATACACACACTTACAAGTCATGTTACTGGAAAACTATTCGGTACAAACTAATATCCTTTTGTGATAAAGCATTCCGTTGTAGTTCCACAGAACCTCACACTATAGCACTCCATTGTTAAGAGTTTTTATGATTTAGTGCCAGTTCAATTTGACCCTGAGTCCCACAGCTCGGGTACGACCTAATTATCAAATTTTTGGTGAGTAGTGCCACTAGTCAGACAATTGGCTATAAAATTTTTTCTGAATTTCTGTTCGTATGCAATATTGTTTTAGGGACAAAAGCAGTGGTAAATAGAGTTTTAGCTTTTGTATAATCCGGAGAATGCGTGAAGCAATTGTGTGAATACTTCTATAACACATATAAACTCACTCATGCACATTTATACACACACACAAATATATATGTAAGCAATATATATCTATATATATATTACTATATATATATATATATATATATATATATATATATATATATATATATATATATATATATATAATAATATATATATAGATATATATATATATATTATATATATATATATATATATATATATATATAAGAAGCGAATACCACGGGAAAATGATAGTCAGAAATCCAAGCGCTTTTCGTCTTTATTCAGACATCGTCAAGGAGCTACTAAAGTACAATTGGAGAGGAAGCCTCAGGTACAAACAAGATCAGGAATACCAGATGATTAATTATCAAAAGGGTAAAAATTAAAAGGGATAATCCAGGATTATCGGATATCACACAGTCACAAACTTAAAACAGATTCTGACCCTAACCGAAATTACAAAGTATCTTACAGTCCAAAACATGTAAAACTGAATATATTAATTTTGTTGCTTATATTTATCTACAACTTTTTTCATTATGTAAGCATCAAGTTTAAATAAACCAAGACTTAAATTTAGAACATTTCTATTATTTGATTTGATAAAACAAGATTCAATGATATTCCTTTTAACTGTGTCATTACATGGGACTAAGGCTCTTGCTTGACTCCAGTTAATAGGATGGTCTAAATCTCTCATATGTACAAATAATGCATTCGATATTTGCCCAGTTCTCACAGAATATTGATGTTGCTTGAGACGCTGTGAAAGAGATTTGCCGGTCTGTCCGTAATAGACTTTATCACACTTTTTGCAAGGAATTTCATATATGCAGCCTGGAAGATCTTTAGGAGAATTTTTGATTACTAAACTCTTGACATTAATATTACTGAAAACAACATTTATGTTAAAAAGCTTTAAAATTCTAGGAATATCTAAAAACCTTTCATCATAAGGTAATTTTAGAATGTTATGCTTACTAAATTCAAGTTTGTCATTAGTTGAATAAAATGTTTTTCTAGCTCTTTTCCATGCCACATCTACAAAAGTCCTTGGGTATTTAAGTTTCAATGCAATATCATAAATAGTTTTAATTTCAGCGTCAATAAACTGCGGGCTACAGACACGTAAAGCCCTTAGGAACATTCCAGAAAAAACAGAGAATTTAACATTTTGATGGTGATTGGAGTAGTAATGAACAAAAGAGGCAATATTAGTTGATTTTCGAAAGACTGAAAAGGTGAATTTTCTATCATTTCTATGGACAGTTACATCAAGAAAATTCAAATTACATTTTCTTCTTCCTCCTACAGTAAATTTTATAGAAGGGACTAAATTATTGAGATTATTAAGAATTCCTGGAGGTTTTTGTGAACTGGCCAAATACAGAAGATATCATCCACGTATTGCTACGGAAAATTGAGAAAGTGCTGCAACCGTCTTGAAAGGAAGCTCCAAGTCAAGCTGAAAAATCTTATTGCTGAAAGCGACTGGACTAAGCATGCCAACGTGGACTTCATGATTAATTTATCTGACAAACCAGTGGATAGTGCTACGACAGCGGCTTTGGGATATGGGTTAAGCTTTGGTGTATTTAATGGTAACCTGGACTGTGTCGACATCTCAAAATCCTTTTGTTATTTAGAAAAATGAATCAAAACCTATGCCCTGATGATATCAATATATGTAAAGGTATTGTGTATGGTGCTATGAGTAAACCTTCTCCCCCTAATGTACCCGTGAGATTTCTCCAGGCTTTAAGAAAATTAAAGAAGACGAAACAGTGAAGGTGACAAAAGCAGATAAATCTAATGCAGTGGTAATAATGAATAAAAGTGACTATATAAGTAAAATAATGACATTGCTAAATGACACTGATACTTATACGAAACTGAGGTCTGACCCTACACAGACAGTTAACTCCCATTTTAATAAACAAATTAAATCTATTTTGAAGGGCTTGGACCATTTAATTAAAACAGTTTACACCGCAATGCGCCTCCCTACCTTACATGTATGGTTTAGTCAAGACACATAAAATCAATAACCCTATCAGACCAATCATTAGTTCAGTGGGCTCAGTTACGTATAATTATCTATGGCTTGTCAAAATTCTTACTCCTTTGGTAGGAAATATTTCTAACACGAATGTTAAAAACAATGTTGATTTTATAAACAATTGAATAGTTTAAATTTGAATTATGATTTTAATATGGTTAGTTTTGATGTCTCTTATTTACAAAAGTGCCTGTAGATGACTTACTTGAATATTTGGAAGAGGAATTAGAGCGTCATGACATTCCCTTAAGTGTAGCAAATCTCATTAGTCTCATAAGGTTATGTATCAAAGATAGTAAATTTTGTTTCAATGGGGAATTTTTTTTGTACAAAAAGTTTGGCAATGGCTATGTGTAATCCCTTATCTCCTGTCCTTAGCAATATTTTACAGTTAATTTTTTGAGACAAAACTATTACCAAGATTTTGCCCTAAAGTTATTTGGTTTAGGTTACGTGGATGATATCTTCTGTATTTGCCAGTTCCACCTCCAGGAATTCCTTAATAATCTCAATAATTTAGTCCTTCTATAAAATTTACTGTAGAGGAAGAAACAAAATGTAATTTGAATTTTCTTGATGTAACTGTCCATAGAAATGATAGAAATTTCACCTTTTCAGTTTTCGAAAATCAACTAATATTGCCTCTTTTGTTCATTACTACTCCAATCACCATCAAAATGTTAAATTCTCTGTTTTTTCTGGAATGTTCCTAAGGGCTTTACGTGTCTGTAGCCCGCAGTTTATTGACGCTGAAATTAAAACTATTTATGATATTGTATTGAAACTTAAATACCCGGATTTTGACTTGTAGATGTGGCATGGAAAAGAGCTAGAAAAACATTTTATTCAACTAATGACAAACTTGAATTTAGTAAGCATAACATTCCAAATTACCTTATGATGAAAGGTTTTTAGATATTCTAGAATTTTAAAGCTTTTTAACATAAATGTTGTTTTCAGTAATATTAATGTCAAGAGTTTAGTAATCAAAAATTCTCCTAAAGATCTTTCCAGGCTGCATATATAAAATTCCTTTGCAAAAAGTGTGATAAAGTTTTATTACGGACAGACCGGCAAATCTCTTTCACAGCGTCTCAAGCAACATCAATATCTGTGAGAACTGGGCAAATATCGAATGCATATTTGTACATATGAGAGATTTAGACCATCCTATTAACTGGAGTCAAGCAAGAGCCTTAGTCCCATGTAATGACACAGTTAAAGGAATATCATTGAATCTTGTTTTATCAAATCAATAATAGAAATGTTCTAAATTAAGTCTTGGTTTATTTAAACTTGATGCTTTCATAATGAAAAAAGTTGTAGATAAATATAAGCAACAAAATTAATATATTCAGTTTTTACATGTTTTGGACTGTAAAGATACTTTGTTATTTCGGTTAGGGGTCAGAATCTGTTTAAGTTTTGTTACCGTGTGATATCCGATAATCCTGGATTATCCCTTTTAATTTTTACCCTTTTGATAATTAACCATCTGGTATTCCTGATCTTGTTTGTACCTGAGGCCTTCCTCTCCAATTGTACTTTAGTAGCTCCTTGACGATGTCTGAACAAAGACGAAAGCGCTTGGATTTCTGACTATCATTTTCCCTTTCCGTGGTATTTGCATCTACTGTGATTTTTTAAGCATATATATTATATATATATATATATATATATATATATATATATATATATATATATATATTTATATATTTATATATTATATATATATATATATATAATATATATAATTATATTATATATATATATATATGAATATATAATATATATATATATATAGTATATATATATATATATATATATATATATATAGAAATATATATATATATATATATATATATATATATATAATATACTATATATATATATATTATATATATATATATATATACATATACTATATATATATATATATATATATATATATATATATATATATATATATATATATATATATATATATCATATATATATATATATATATATATATATATATATATATATATATATATATATATATATATATATATCATCATCCTCCTCTATTTACTAATAAGCAAGATGAAAATATAGAATACGCAATAGAGTATTTAGACGATTCAGGCACATCCACTAAACCCAAGAAGCGAGCGAGAATAACGTCATTAAAAATGCAGCGGATAAGGTCTTGTGCCGAATAAACGGGGGAAGGTGGAAACTTGCTAAAGAGGAAGTAAACATCGGATTGAAGGATAGGAATGAATTCCAAGGATTCTGGGAACGAACGAGAATTCATTTGGTTGATTATTTAAAGGCAGAGAAAAAAAATAGGGGGAGGGAGGGAATATCTGAATTAAATTCTATTCAGCTGCAGCTCCGTTACTTAAATAAAGGACACTTAGTCTGTGAATAATTAAATTAATTACTTTCTTTTAGGTTGACGTCACATTTTGGAAACCTGATAAGATATATACTAGATGTTGTGTATTATTTTATTCAATTTCTTCATTTTATGAGAATTTGTAGATGAAAAGAACATGAGAAACACAAGAAAGAAGAACAGCATGAAACTATTATGTAATAAAAGTGACACAAATTGCATTTGCTTGTCACAAATATCGTTCCTTAAGTTTTACTTTACCGTTATATTTAGATCACTGTTTATTATCTTATTTGGAGTAAGGACTATTCTTCTTTACCGTTTAAATTAATAAGAAAATGTGAACTTTACACAGGCTTATTAGAGATCTGGAATAAACCTTCTGCCTTTCTGTGGCCTTTGGAAAGGTCTACGAATTTATGAATACTATTTTCTGGTTATTTTTTTTAAGTCTTCCTGTTAACAGCCTTACCTCTATATACTATAACATGGCATTCATTTACACCCAGGCTACCATCAAGTGTGAGTATTCATCTAGTCGGGCTGGTTCTTTTCACTTGAGGAATATTCGCCACAGCATCCTGTCATGTGGCGGTTAATATTCTTCATAAAGCTAATAATATCGGCATTATTTTATAATAATGTTTTCAATTGTTCTTCCCAAAGGTTCAGGTTAAATGTCTGGCAACTATAGTTTACATATAATTAATATAGAAGGTAATTTATTGCCCCTTCTAGATAAAGATAAGAATTAGAGAATACAAATACCTAACTTCGAAAAATTACTTAGAATTAAAATAGAGGTTAAATTTATGGGCCTTCAGTAAATAAAGACAAAAATAGTGAATTCATTTGTAACCAGCCTTCCAAAAACTTCTTAAAACTGCCAACACCTAAAAGGAATAGAAGACGTAAATAAATAGCTTTCAAATTTAAAAGAAAAACAGAGGCGGAGAGAATCCAGAGTAAAGGCTTCGGAGATTTCGGGGGAATGACGCAATCATTCTTCCCGTTGCCTGGAAAAAACACAGGGTTCTTTTAGCACTCCGTGGAAGGGGCCCTATATATTTCTCGTAAGGAGAACAGATGGCTTCTTGAAAATATTCAGAGGAGTGGAAATGTTCAAAAGAGTTGCCATGTTTCTTCGGTGCGCCTTATAGACTGGGGTCCACTCCGGAATGCGTGAACTAGCGCAGAATGTACGTCCTGAATTCTACTTGTTTTCTTCTCTCTTATTTTAAGTGATGATCATGTTTTGTTATGTTTTCTTTTTTAAAACCAGAGAGAGAGAGAGAGAGAGAGAGAGAGAGAGAGAGAGAGAGAGAGAGAGAGTACATAGATGTCTTTTATTCGAACAATTATACCTTATTATGGAAGATGAAACCGACTTCTCTGAAATTCGAGAGACGTCAGCAGTACAGGAGAGTATTCAAATTTGCTGCTCGATTGAATATCTACTTGGAAATTCATTTGAATTATTGCCGTAGCCAAGATAAAATTCCTGGGAAAAAGAGAGTAGTATTACATCTGATGGTAGAAAACGCCAAGGAAGACATCATTCATAGCCAGACTTAAATGCACGTTATGTTTATATCAGTTATAAACAAGAAACCATAAACTATTTTGCAATTGCAAATTCTAAACCGGAAAAATGAAGGTAGAACCATAGATGCGTCCTCGAGGACCTGCTCATCAGACGAAGGAATTCAGAGTTCATTAACCGGACCTTTAATATAGCACAGTCTCAGGGAGTCTGCAATTAGAGAATATTTGGTTATGATGGGACGTTTTGATATCTTGGAAAAAGAGGTTTCGGATTTCTCATATTTTTTACCTCCTAGAATTTGGTAATGCTTTCTTCAGACCTTTTTTAGTATTTTTGTTCGAAGGAGCGACTGTTGTCATATGCCTTAAGATGCACTGATACATTTATTGAAGAGGCGCCGTATATTTCACGTACATATCTGGAATCTCAGAATATAAAATGAGGCTACATTTCACATAACTTACATAACACAGAACACAAAGGTAAAGAGCCTTTAACCAAAGACTTGAATGGTTATGGCTCAAATCTTCATCCTGCTATTTTCTGAAGTGTTATTGTTTCAAATGACAGCCTCTTCAAACGCCGAAATCTGCCGTTGTCACCGGAACTGTCATCTTTGGAAACATTATATTCTCTTGATGAATCCCAGAAAAGCTCCTTTGAGAATTAGAGATTAATGAGCACGCGCATTTATCTTTCATAGATTACTTTTGCAAGCACTTAAGGCCTTTTACGGATACATTTTATGCTGTGATTATCACATTGTAGTCTAGGAGGTTATATAACACAGGTATTAGAGCCGTTTGTCTATCCAAAAAATGATGTTCTTACGAAGGCAAATGGTTCCCTGGAGATTTCAACGCTTCAGTCGTGAACTTTTTTGTGATTTTTAGTAAGTCTTTCCAGGTATGCACGTCTTTGGGACAGGCTCTAGGCAAACGAGGATAGGGGGATGAAGGTCTTCTTCCAGTGTGATCAGCTACAATCCTTTATATTTTTCTGCATTTTCTTTGATATTCTCTCGTTTAGGTTTAAGGGTTTACGTTTAAGAATTGACTTTAGATTGATAAAGCCAAATAGCATCCCACCTTTAAGATCCACTCACGTTTAGATAAATACCAGTTCCAATTGTAGATGCTCTCTCTTTCTCTCTCTCTCTCCCTTCTCTCTCTCTCTCTCTCTCTCTCTCTCTCTCTCTCTCTCTCTCTCTCTCTCTCTCCCGTTTATCTACACCTATGTTATAATAAACATATTAAAGGTTATTTTTCTACGCTCTCTCTCTCTCTACACACACACACACACACACACACACACACACACACACACACATATATATATATATATATATATATATATATTATATATATATATATATATATATATATATATATATATATATACATATATACACACCTGTGTTATGATAACACACCTTGAAAAATAAGTATTATTGATATTATTGGCGCAGGTCTTGTTTGAATCATGAAATCAAGAGACAATGATTAAAAGCCAACCAAGAAGGATTCAAAGTATCCTAGGCGTCCTTAGATATCTATGAAAAGCTCCATTCGTCATCCTTAATGAGGTGTTTTACTACTTGTACTTCCCCAAGGATTCGTTCGAATCTCGGTTCAGTTAATGAAAACTGTCTTTTTTATTAGTCTAGATATCCTTACGTCACAGAAGGCGAGATATATCGCGTTTTATCGCTTTCCTAATGTTTCGTTTATGGGCCTTGAATCATGTTTTGATGTTTGTAAAGTTTAATGACTTAGAATTGTGAGACCCAAAGGAGTAATAATAATAATAATAATAATAATAATAATAATAATAATAATAATAATAATAATAATAATAATAATAATAATAATAATAATAATAAGCCACTTTCAACAAGCTGGGAATACAATACAGTGATATACCAGTTTAACACACATCTCTCTCTCTTTCTCTCTCTCTCTCTCTCTCTCTCTCTCTCTCTCTCTCTCTGTCCAGCGCAACAAGATTCAATTAATAAGGCGACCATATCCCTTCCCCGGGCAGGTCACGTATCGGTGGCGAAGTCCATCGTAAAAAGGGAAAGTGAACTGGCAGAAAAGGACTAAAAATTCCATTTCCAACCGACGTAAGAAGGAGTTTTTTAAACACCCCATTAAGGATTCTTTATGAGCTGCATATTGCTCGCTCCCTGTTCCCACAAACAAGTCCTTGATATTACCTTTTTTCCTTTCACCTTTCTCCGCATCTTGCTTTAGGAAATCAGTGCCGTCGTTACATCTCGCGTGGTGCACTGTAGGTGTTTCTGAAGGGTGTTTCTGAGAGCATTTGGCCCCTAGTTGCATCTACTGTTTAACTTTTTACTTGACCTTCAATCCTTCTTCCTTTCCTCAGTTTTGCTATCCAACCACTCTAGCTGTTACTTCTTCCAGTTTCACCTATAGATCCTTTTATTTTATCTCCATTTCTGGATCTCCTTATCTTGCTGTCTAACCACTCCAACTCCCTCTTTCTTTTCACTGTCATAATCTGTTAATGGCCTGGAGTGGTCCAGTACTTCGCTTGACGACCCAATTTTTGTAAATAAATCCAATCTCTCTTTTCTGGCGTTCACTCCGTTGTGGTTTTTATCCAAACCACATAATCTCGTTTATTTTTTCTCGTTAATGACGAATTTTAATCATCCTGGTTTTAGCAGAATCAGCGGGAGATTTGTACCGCTTTCTATATCTTTGTAAATAAAACTTTATTGGTTTAACCCTCTGGTGGATAATGACCCCTTAAGTTACCTCTCTCTCTCTCTCTTCTCTCTCTCTCTCTCTCTCTCTCCTCTCTCTCTCTCTCTCTCCAGCGTCTCAAACTACGAAGCATGAAACGAGTCTCGCCATTATAATTATGATGGAGTTTTTTAGGGGATAATCATAATAGGAGGCTAATGTGTTTCGCCCCTCCCTCTCTCGTTTCCTCATCAACCAACTTTGTTTCTTCAACTTTCTCAACGAAAGTTCGTCTTATTTCCTTTCTTCGGGAGATTTTATGAGGTTTATCGCGCGGAAGGCAGAGGTTTACGGTTTACAGTTTAAGCTCCCAGGGTCTGATTATAACTCACATAATCGTCTGAAAAGAAAGGATTTGTGAAATTTGGGCTAGGTCTGGCGCTGGGGACACTTTCGGCCATACAACGCTTCCTAAAAGGGAATAACCGAGAAGTGGTTGGCAGAAGTAAAGGCCATGTTCACACGGACCGGGCCGACTGACGGCGGACCTCCCTTCTAACGGGCACATTTGACGGGCAAACCGTCAAATTGCCCGATGGGTCTTGTAGCAAAATCACCATGGTGGTGCCGATGGCTTGAGCTTCGACCCTGGCAGACGTACATTAACCATATACATTTCTTTTACTGAGCCATTCTTTACACCATATTCCTCTTCTTTTTCATCACACACAAAGCAATTATCATGGTTACACAATATCTTCTTCTTTTGCGGTAGGCACCATGTTTATCGTACCGACGTGAAATGAACATATAACATCCCTCCAACTTTGATGGAGGAGGTAACAATCGGCCATAAGACTAATATGCCTCGACCTTTGTTATTTATAGCCAGTACTGATAGAGAAGCGGCCGTTACTTTATAGTTACAGCCTGCTATTAGGATATGGTCTGTAATCGTGAAGGTAGGAATGACTGGCTGTGAGATGTTTGCCTTAAATGGGTCGAAATAAATAATTGCCTTCGAGAAATACTTGTAATTTATTTTATTACATGTTTTTATACTCACCAATTTATATACAAACTGTTATACTTATAGATAATAAAATGGTGGAGATTACATTTATTCAACAATTAAAACTTACTATTGATATTTAATCTCACATTGGCACGCACACGACTCTCTCTCTCATACGTGTACACGCATGCATACGCAATATATATATATAATATATATATATATATATATATATATTATATATATATATATAATATATATGATATTATATAATATATATTAGTATATATATATATTAATATATATATATATATATATATATATATATATATATATATATAGTATGCGTATGCATGCGTGTACAGTATGAGAGAGAGATTGTCGTGTGCGTGCCAATGTGAGATTAAATATTCAATAGTAAGCTTTAATGGTTGAATAAATGTAATCTCCACCATTTTATTATCTATAAGTATAACAGTTGTATATAAATTGGTGAGTATAAAACATGTAATAAAATAAATTTATACAATGTATTTCTCGAAGGCAATTATTTCCTTCCGACCCATTTAAGGCAAACATCTCACAGCCAGTCATTCCTACCTTCACGATTACAGACCATATCCTAATAGCAGGCTGTAACTATAAAGTAACGGCCGCTTCTCTATCAGTACTGGCTATAAATATATATATATATATATATATATATATATATATATATATTATACTATATATATATATATATATGATATATATATATATATAGATTATAATATATATATATATATATATATATATATATATATATATATATATATATATATATATATATATATATATATATATATATATACACACAGAAGGAGAGAGGAAAATAAACTCGTGTACTTACTATTAACATTAACTTACGAAAACGCACACACACACCACACACATAAATTTCGTTATAACTGATTTTAACCCAAAGCTCTTCTGCCATCTAAAAAATGGCTCTCAGGATCTGTTTAGCTCTTGCTAATCATTCATGACACATATAGAAATTTGTCTACGGTACAATTGATCTATTGCGCGAAGAACCCAAAACCAATCAATAGGGCCTAACGCACTTATACTTAAGAATGATTTACGTCACTGTGGATTGATCGGGTATTGGTAAATTCCCCACGAGTGGTATTCCGGAATTCCTCCAAATATCAATGTTTCTCAGTCTCTTTGGAGTTGATTCTGTGAAAACCTATGGCATAAATTTTTCGGGTTGATTCTCCTACGCTTGTATGTCAGAACTTCACGATTTCCTTGCATTTTAATAACATATGCCTTTTTGTCTGCATATTTATTAATTTGCAATTTATCTAATTTTCGTTTCTTTCTGTATTTCCCTTTACCTTTTGTTGCATTCAGTGACGACCGTATTCTTTGGAAGCTTGCATGTCAAGTCAATGTCACAGTGTGCTTGTGCCATGCCAATAGATTTCATCTTCTGAATAACAACAGCAATAATATTTTAACAAAGACCATAGGCAAAAGCATTAAAAATCATAATTACTAAGAATAATGGCTGTAGAAATGACACTAAACTAACACTTAATTTATTTCTTCACCAAAATGTGAATTGTTCGAATATTCTTTATTTAAGGAATGTAAACTTTTACTCTTCTTTTGAACATTAGAATTCCTGACATGACACCTCCTACGTCTGAATTGGTCTGGCAAAACTGTTCTATGAAGAATTTAGTCAGTTCTATTTGTTTTAAGGCCCAAAGAAAGAACTTGCGTTGATCAACTTCAAGAGAGTAAATAAACAGCTACCATTAAACAAGGTTATTAATTTTTTTTAACTAAAGAAGTAAAGAGAAAATTATAACTGAATGAGTGTTTAAGATAATAAATTATACCAATATTTAATATAATTGTTACTGAAAAAATGATTGATAACGTTCCTCCTGAAATTTCTAAGTTTGTCATATTGTCCACAAATCCTTTGTGTAAAATTTATAATAGCCCTTTGTGTGAAACCTCTAACAATCCTGTGTGTAAAGAATCTACCTTCAGTCCTAAGTTTTCACCAACAAGCAAATGAAAAATATCCAATAAGTAAACACGACATACAAAGAATTTTTAAAGTATACAAGTGAAATGTCAATCATATACTTCATATCGATTTCATGATAACTCTGGGTTTCAATCTAAGTCGTATTTCTTAAGAACGAAAGACGCTATGGGGATTAACTGTGTGTAGTCACGAAAGCATGGAATTGTAATCCTGTAAGTGTTCCTCAGGTCACTGGGTAGATTCTTTTTCTGAAGACTTTATAATACTGCTAAAAATTCCTTTAGTTTTAAACTCCACTGAATGGAAATTCACCTATTTTTTTTATGGCAATCAGTAAATAATTCTCTCTCTCTCTCTCTCTCCTCTCTCTCTCTCTCTCTCTCTCCTCTCTCTCTCTCTCTCTCTCTTTCATTTAGACGACGGTACCCATAAGACCGAATGTATTTAGAGTGACGACTTAAGTAAAACATGGAAAAATATTTTGTTGTTTATATTGTACATTAGAACATATTTACAAAATGTTCTAGTTATATAAACACCTTTGAAATCGAATGAAAATAATTGAATACCTTCGAATAACGAGTAAAACCATAAGACAAAAGCTACAACCAAAAACTAGAGCATAAATACCATTTAACACAAAACCTGCAAACTACACCGACCATCAAAAACTTAGACGAAAAAGTCACTTCCAGTAACCTGGAACACCAAAGAAGCCTGTCTCGGGGACTTTGCACCTCACAAATCGAAGTCGACAGTGACTGCTATTTATCACCACTGCATCCTGGGTAATCGCCCATCCGAATTGGGCCGATAGGGACCAAGAAGAGCGGGCCGTGTTTACGTTATGTTCCTTATCAGGTGGCCAAGGCGAGGATAAAGTCCTCTACGGGAGGTGCCCGATACGTTCAGAATGACCGTCGGTCGTTATAGGCGTTTCGTGTTGATATATCATTGAATTGGGCTTTATGTTAATTCTTATTTTGAACTTATCCCTTAAAAATTACCGTATGCAATTGCAAATAGAAAACTATAGATGCACTTTTGAAAAGGAATATAATTACCAGAAATTAGATTTTTTTTTTCAGAAAGTGCGAAAAATTACCTTGTGAAATTACAAACAGAAAACTGGAGATGTCGATTTGATAAATAATCTCTCATTACAGTATATGCCAGAGATAAGAGTTTTTCCTTTTAATAAAAAAAATAAAAAAAACCTCCCACTGCCAAATGTCCAACGGCATAATAATCGATCCCAGGTGCGCAATCCGCCAACGTATGACAGCTATTTTAAAACCTACATAGGAATTCATTAATGAAATGACCACGCGTGAAATTAAGGGCTGCGGTTCCGGGCGGGCCAAAAACGCCCTGGATATTAATCACCTTCGCCCAAATGGTGGCGTGAAATCCCAAATTACCAGTGGAAGGGATTTCCCGGGGAACAGAGTTGGGATGTAGGTAAGTAAAAGTGAATATTATTAGTAAATTACTAAATGAGTAGATGAAGTTATAAAATATTTATTAGAACACAAGGAGAACTTTTTTTTAGAAAGTTGTATGTTCCGTGGTCCAAAGGTGACCCGATTTCAAACAACATTTTCGTTATTATCACTAAAATATGTCACAGAAACACCAAATATTAACCTAATCTTCAAAACATTATAATTTCGAATCAAAGCTGATAAGATCTTCAGCTAATAATTAAGGTTTATGATGTCGCTGAAGCCTATATGATAGCCATCATTAGCAACGTTAATTAGAGCTCTTTCCAAACCAAATGGTAACAATATGATTTAATTTACTAGCTTATCAGTGTGGCCATAATATTGGTCAGATGTAAATAGAGGGAAATGTAAGTAAATAGGTCTAAATTGCTCACTGAATAATATATGTTTTCTAGTGGATTTTGACTCTCAAATTCCAGATTTTCTATAAACGTTTGTTAAGTGAATGCTATTTTTGTGATTTCTCTTCCTCATCGTTCTATGATTTTTTTTCTCTGCGCGTAAAGATCTCTTTCTATTTTTATCATACCGACGTATCTAGAACCTGAAGTGCAATCTGGTCTTATGCGTGGGACAAAATCAGGACTCATTTTGAATCCTTATAAGGAATTTTTGTTAAAGCAGTTTCCTGTCCTGCCAGGACTTGCAAATAATTACAAATAATCTTCAAAGTTCTTATTCTGTATGGAATCAATGTATTAGAAGGATAATCTCGACACTATTTACGCACTCTTTAGTTTACGTGTGTCCAGTCGTTTTATTATTATTATTATTATTTTTTGCTCTATCACAGTCCTCCAATTCGACTGGGTGGTATTTATAGTGTGGGGTTCCGGGTTGCATCCTGCCTCCTTATTGGAGTCCATCACTTTGGCTACTAGGTGTGCCGTTTCTAGGATCACACCTTCTTCTGCATGAGTCCTGGAGCTACTTCAGCCTCTAGTTTTTCTCGATTCCTTTTCAGGGATCTTGGGATCGTGCCTAGTGCTCCTATGATTATGGGTACGATTTCCACTGGCATATTTCATATCCTTCTTATTTCTATTTTCAGATCTTGATACTTATCCATTTTTTCCCTCTCTTTCTCTTCAACTCTGGTGTCCCATGGTATTGCGACATCAATGAGTGATACTTTCTTCTTGACATCTGGTCAATCAACGTCACGTCTGGTCTGTTTGCATGTATCACCCTATCCGTTCTGATACCATAGTCCCAGAGGATCTTTGCCTGATCATTTTCTATCACTCCTTCAGGTTGGTGCTCGTACCACTTATTACTGCAAGGTAGCTGATGTTTCTTGCACAGGCTCCAGTGGAGGGCTTTGCCACTGAATCATGCCTCTTTTTGTACTGGTTCTGTGCAAGTGCCGGGCTTTCACTTGCTATGTGGTTTATGGTTTCATTTTTCGTATTGCACTTCCTACATATGGGAGAGATGTTATTTCCGTCTATCGTACTTTGAACATATCTGGTTCTTAGGGCCTGATCTTGTGCCGCTGTATCATTCCTACAGTTTCCCTTCTTTAGCTCTCCCCTTCTGTAGCCATTGCCAATTGTCATCGCTGGCTAGTTTTTTAGGTAGTCTGTTCATGTATTGTCCATGCATTGGTTTGTTGTGCCAGTCCCTCTGTTCTTTCTGTCTTTCTCGTTTACTTTGCCTTTTTTGTATGTTGACTAAGGGCGCATTTTTTCTATTCCAAACTCCATCCTGATGTCCCCAGATACAATCCTTTTACAGTCTGGATTAGGGTATCTA
>NC_087200.1:208256171-208259143 GCF_015104395.2 Macrobrachium nipponense
TACACTTATAATGATGATGATGATTTCAGACCTACACTTATAATGATAATGATGATTTTCAGACCTACATAATAATGGATAATGAGGATTTTAGACTACTTATAATGATGATGATGATTTCAGACCTACACTTATAATGATGATGATGATAATGATGAACTCAGTCCCACTCTTATGATGATGTTGATGAAACTGGTGATGTCAGACCTACAGTTATACATCTCTGGGTGATTTCCGTGATTTGGTGTATTTAATCAAGGGGACGGAAGAGTAATCAGCTGGCAAACATCCGAACAGCTCATCGGATTTAGTGAGAACTGAGTTACATGAAAAGCGTCATTTTCTAGTAATTCTTGAGAGCAAATCTTGATTGCAACACGTCTTTAGGTCGTTATTATTATTATTATTATTATTATTATTATTATTATTATTATTATCAGACAAAAACGAAACCTATTCATATGGAATAAGTCCCACAGGGGCCACTGACTTGAAGTTCAAGCCTCAAACAATAGGTGTTCATTAGAAAGAAGTAAGAGGAGTACTTAAAATATAAAAAGAGACCAGGTATTAGAAGACGACGAAACAGATAAAATTAACTGATAAATATATAAAAATGTGAGAAAATCATAAGAAATTGGCATATTTCAGTCTCTCCTTATTTAAATAGCTGTAGCAGTAAGTAGGAAATTTTACGTCCTCATCTCATGTACTGATTTAATTATTTCCCGAGTTCATTTTTTTGTTACGAAGATGAAAGAATAAATGATGAATGAATAATCTAAATGAAGAAGATATCAACTCCTTAATGACGAATGGCATAGATTCTAGAATTTAAGCCTAAGGGCCAAGAAAGTTGAACCTATGAGGTCATGTAGCGCAGAAAGAGAAACCGAGAGGAAAAAGGGTTGCGAGGTGTAACATGAGGAAAAACTCGCTGTAGAGGTGGAAAGTAATTATGGAAGAAAGATATGAACAAAGGTCTAGTAAAATGAAATAAAAAGATAGCAGCTAGGCAGAAGGGGCGATGCAAAGAACATTAAGTATTGCCTACAGTGCACCTGAGAAGGTGCACTGACGGCACTACCCACACCCACCCACCCGAATATACGGGGCTTATTCATAATTACCTAAATTCTACTTACCCCAGATTTTTTATCTTTTTAGAAATACACCGTAAATGATCGTGTGTGTGTGTGTGTGTGTGTGTGTGTGTTTGAGAGAGAGAGAGAGAGAGAGAGAGAGAGAAGGAATATTAGCAACCTATTAGCAGATAATTATCATGATAGACTTAATAGCCCGATTGTCAAGATAAACCGAAATCTCTCGAAGTAGCTCTTGGAAATTAATCCTAATTAATCTCTGAGGAAATGAGGTCGACTCCACTTGGGGAGACGTCAAGATATAGCGATGATTTATTTTATTTTCTCATTGAACAATTGAACCCTCTCCTTAACTCAGGGACGGCGATTAAGAATTCATCTTATTACTTTAAAATCTTTGAAGATACTTACGTAATCATGGAGACGTGGGCATACACGCATATATATATATATATATATATATATATATATATATATATATAATATATATATATATATATATATATATATATATATATATATATATATATATATATATATATATATATATATATATATATATATACTATATATATATATATATATATATATATATATATATATATATATATATATTATCTATATATATATATATATATAGTATATATATATATATATATATATATATATATATATATATATATATATATATATAGTATATATATATATACTATATATATAATTATCTATATATATATATATATATATATATATATATATATATATATATATATATATATAGATATATATATATATATATATATATATATATATATATATATATATATATATATATATATATATATATATATATATATATGATAAATATAGATAATATATATATATAATATATATATATATATATATATATATATATATATATATATATATATATATATATATATTTATAATATATATATATATATATATATATATATATATATATATATATATATAGGGGGGGATATATATATATATATATATATATATATATATATATATATATATATATATATATATATATATATAATTTTTCAAACATTTATATATTTTTCATCCTGTCCTTTATGAAATAAAAACTGACAGCCAGAAAAAGAAATGACGGATATCATGGTGTGCCACAGATCAATCATGTTAACGGGGAATACACCAGAGGCAATCATCAAACGATATCTACTCTTCCCTCAAGTAAACAATACATCACAAAAACCAATTCCATCGAATATATGTCTTTGTCCCGAGGTGGGGACTGACTTATTTATAGACTCTGGAGTCAATAACTGATAAAACCACTTCTTGACATTTAAATTCAGAGGAAGTTAATGAATAGGGAATCCTCTAGTGAGTATCAGTGAAAACTATTCTGACTGGAGTTTGTTATGAAGTTCTCAAGTAAATTTGAATAATAAATTAACATTAAGATTTTAATGTAAATTTCCATTAGCAGGTTATAACTATGACAAATAACTATTATTTAGGGTTTATTGATAGATATTTCGCGTTATAGAGAAAATTTTGTTTGGTATTAAATTATAATTTTCCATAATTTATGAATAAATGAATCTGCCATACAAAACAGACGTATACCGAATAACAGATTGTATCACCGTTAGTATCATTTTTCCGTTTATTGGAATTAAAAAAATGATGAAGGATTCCCGCATAAATAGCTGAGGAGAAAATCCCTGGAAAATCCCGGGAGAGGATATTAAAGACGTACATCTTTTAAAACTCAGTTCAACTCTAATTGAAGGGAAGGATTATGACAGACTTCAATAATATTAACTTGCCATTTTTCATTGAGGTCTTAAACAGCGGTGGTTAGAGAAA
>NC_087200.1:208259643-208279643 GCF_015104395.2 Macrobrachium nipponense
CTAATTATCAAGATATAAATAGCCGTATGCTCTCATCCCACTTGGCAAATGAAAAAAATAAACGATAGAATTTCCTCGAACTCCCTCAGGCATCTCATTTATCCCAAACGAGGAGTCTAGAGTCTAATCAAATATCCCCGGCCCTATGGAGCTTAAACATAAATGGCTAACGAGACAAGAAGGCTAACGAACCATCCTTTCAAAGCAGGACCTTTCAAGGCTCTGATACCAATCGGATTTTATTGACAGACTACTCTGGACCATGCGCAAGATTTCAGCTCAGCTCTGGATAGTCACAGTTCCGTGCACTCCAGGTGCCTGGTTTGCTGAACAGCAGCACCAATATGCAGTGAATGTGTCTCCCTGTCGAACTTCTCAGTTCCAGAGGTCCTTTATTCCTCACATCGTTGGACTGTGAATCAGTGTCCCTGAGGATTTTATGCAATTGTATCTTCAAACATTCAGGGAAGATGGAACGCATTACTACCATTAAACAATTTCCCTCGTATTCAATATGATGCTTACATTTTTATCTATTTATTTATCTATTTTTTATGACCTATTCTCTTCCATCTGTATTCCCAGGACGTTTGAATTTCAAGTTAATGGATCCTTTGACTTCTTGTTTTATTTGAATAGGGTTCATCTTCTGAATAATAATAATAATAGTAATAAATTATAATAATAATAATAGTAATCATAATAATGAATAATAAAAAATAATAATAATAATAATAATAATAATAATAATAATAATAATAATAATAATAATAATAATAATGAACTCCCAGGTGAACGGAGGCATAGGTAGGTTTAAAAGAACGTTCACAACCATCAGTCCTTGACTGAGACTTATTCCCGTGTCTTACTTCTATAGAATTAGTTTTCTTAACCACTTGGGCATTGCTAATTGCATCTTATATGCAATCATTGTCCCATTACCTTTAAAAGTTAGGTGCAAGATTTAGTATTTCAGATCTGCTGACTTTATGTTTTCGTTATATGCTGATAGTTTAAGTTTTCCTTATTCCAAGTATCTTTCCTTTCTAATGAAATTAACGGTGGTCATGCTAATCTTTATAATCATAAATCTTATGTAGCGGCGACCTTCGTGTACTGTTATGAAGGATGTCTGCTTGGAAAGATACATAACAAAGAAAAATAATCATTTTCTTAACAGTATCTGGAAACATATATAGGTAGGTAGTATCTATTGTCTGACAGACCTGAGGGATGCATATATTTCTCACCCCGTAGGGGACCAGCGCCGTCAATGCATCTCATGTGTTGCACTGTAGGCATTATTAAAAGGGTGCTTGCAGCGTCCCTTCGGCCTCTAGCTGCACCCACTTTAACCATTAACCCTAATACGATTACAAGAACTGCTCCGTCTTTAAATCGTTGTAATTAATCTCATTTATGTTCTGGAGGTCTTGATCTAGCTGTCCAACCACTCCAACTCCCTCTTTTCAATGTCTTAAACGGTGATCGACCGAAAGTGTCCCAGTGTTTGGCTTGACCGCCTAACTTTCATGAAATCACGCATACACATTTCTCTTATAATATGTTATTTTCTGATGTACACGAAATTTCAAAAATGATGCAAATAAATTATAAAACACAGAGTCTAAAATACAAGAAGATATTCAAGTAAATAAGAAAGAGTAATAAAGATTGACTTTATTTAAAAATATCATATAATGAATAAAATAACGCCCTTAAAACTAGATTACTTTTAAACGCTAACGAAAGCGAAAGATTTTAATAAGAGAATGACTCTGCGAATATAGTTTGCAATAATCTGCAATTTCACGGCATATTCATGTTACGATGATGACGCAAGCAAGCAAAAAACAGGCAAATGACTGAATGGCGTGCGGGACTGCCATAACCCTTATTCCTAATCGCACAAAGGAAAGGAAATTGGGCAACAGAATTAAAAGATTCCTCATGGAATTTTGTCGATTCCGACGGGAAATTCTTGCTCTCCAGCAAAGAGTCGTCGCTTAATCAAGAACAATTTTTGTCCGGATTTCGACTACAATACTAGATAGATAGATAGATAGATAGATAGATAGATTACTTATTCATGGTGTCGTTCTGAGCTAAAGGCTTCATTGTATTTAAGAATTTTTCATAACTTTCCTAAGCCTTATTATTCCTGGATATTAACACACAATTACTCATTCAAACATGAAGTTAATTAAGAGCAGCAAATTCCATTATTGCAAAATGACTGACGAACCAATTACTATAACACTGACAATAGCATTAAATGTTCGTGCTGATATTTTTCATTCATTTGACCTACTCGTAAGTGAATAGCAATTATGTCCGTATCAGTGAAGGGTGAAATACAAAATACAGAATTCAGTTCGGTATTTGGCTGGATGTTCACTTAGTGGCCAATTGAAATGACAGGTCAAGTTGTGTTTATTTCGTCAAAATGATGTTCTGCGTCACATCCTCTCAGCTGGGTCTCTAGAGTGCCAGCTGTTGTTGCTCTTGGCCTCCAAGAGGCCCTTTCTGAGGTAACAGAACATGAATAGAATATTAGGATAATTTCAATTACCTATTTACATTTAGGATTAGAAGCAGGTATTGATAATTGATCCATCTTCTTCTTCTTCTTTCCTACCGTTATCCCTACATTAAGGGGTCGGTTGCCTAATTATTGAAGTTTAATGTTGAAGACAGAAACAAATTTTTAAGGAAGAGAAGAGTAGGATTAGACGTTATGTCATTAATGATGTTAAAGATCTTGGTGGTTTAGCCTTTTTTCTTAAGATGTGTCATTAATTTTGACCACCGTGTATATATATATATATATATATATATATATATATATATATATATATATATATATATATATATATATATATATATATGTGTGTGTGATGTGTGTGTGTGTGTGTCGTGTGTGTGTGTGTGTTGTGTGTGCTTGTTAGAGAGAGAGAGAGAGAGAGCAGAGAGAGAGCAGAGAGAGAGAGAGAGATGGAGAGATGAGAATAGAGAACATAATTCTGCCCGAGGAAGATAGAACCTACCTAATGATAAACAATGTTTATATGAAAACTTTATTTGCCAAAATGCATAAGCAAATTTGCTGTCAGATAATTAAATCAGACGACGATTAAATTTTCCATGACGAAAGCGTCGTTCACCCTCGTGAATATTCATGGATGCCTTATGCTTGCAGTGGCGTACTGCTTTCTGCGTTCCTGCATGACAATTGCAGGCATTCAAGCAAACTCGGAATTTATAGTGGTGTCATCAGACTGCATAAACCCAAGAGGGCTCCAAAGGGAAACTAGTCTGAAGAGAGAGATTTATTATTATTATTATTATTATTATTATTATTATTATTATTATTATTCAGGCGATGAACCTTATGCATTTGGAACAAGCCCACCACAAGGGCCATTGACTATAAATTCGAGCTTCCAAAGAATATGGTGCTCATTACGAATATATCTTACTACTTCTCTGGCCAGGGAAACATTACAGTTTTCAATTAATCTCGAACCTCCTACTCTTTTCAGTTTCGTTCACAGCGGCAAATGCCTTCGTCCGTCATCTTTTATTTAAGACTTGTCTTAAGTTAATTGGACGTATTGAAGACTCAATGAGAGAAGTTTTCATTTGGTCTTCCTCTCTGAGGTGAAATAAATAATTTTGTTGCCGTCTCCACCGGAGGGAAGTGTTTTTATATATATATATATATATATAATATATATATATATATATATATATATCTATATATATATATATACATATATATATATATATATATATATATATATATATATGTGTGTGTATATATATATATATATATAATATATATATATATATATATATATATATATATATATATATATATATATATTAAATGTGTGTGTGTGTGTGTGTGTGTGAAAATTGACCGCTTATGCACTTGTGACTTTTATGTTCATAAATAGTAAGTAAAAATATCATTTAACATAAAATTCACGCAATTTGGATGTAATAATAAGATATTGGACTATATTTATGGAGCAACGCTGGTATTCTTTTGTGATATTGATTTTTTTTCTTTGTTCACCAACAAGGCTATGTCCGTTTATGGAATTGAAATTGTTGATTGGTTATGCATTCCTCTCTGGAAAATGAAAACTTACTTAATCATTTTGTTTCAGTGAATTTTTCCTTCAATAGTTCTAGGTTTATGTGATAGAATTTCTTTATCTTTCTATTTTCCTAAACTATAAGAAAATAAATAATATTCCATCCCCTGCCTCACTCGCTATGCAAATACCTTCTCTATCCTTGGGATATGGATCAACCACTCCAAATCAAACAGAAAAGCTCTTTATTGCTTTATGTTTCCAGAATCCATTTATTGGGCTGCAAAACAAAGGCAGGATAATCTATTTTCATTGCGTATAACAGGTACTATATGAAAACATTCCTTTTTTAAAAGCTAGTGCTATTTTCTTCTTTATTTTATTCGGTACAGGAATAGGATTCCGCTCCGCGAAAGAGGCTCATGCTTTATGGTGATCCAAAAAGGATTGTATTCCTTTTATCACGAATGAGTCGTTATCATGTCTATATTTTTGGCGTTAGTTAATGCTGTTTTCCTGCATGTCAGTGTGCATCTGCATACTTATTATTATTATTATTATTATTATTATTATATTATTATTATTATTATTATTATTATTATTATTATTATTATTCAGAAATTACTCCTATTCATATAGGACAGTACCACAAGGACCATCGACTTGAAATTCAAACTTCCAAAAAATACGACATTCATTTGAAATAAGTAACAGAGGGTGATAGAAAAAATAGATCAGTGATTAAGATGTAAAATTAAATTAAGTATTGATAAATGAAAATTAAAATCCAGGAAAATTATCAAAACGCAAGGAGAACTTTTCAGGTTCAAGTAGGATGACATCTGCAGGGAGACTGTTTCAGAGTCCAACGGTGTGAGGAATAAAGGACCCTTGGAACTGAGGAGTTTCGACAGTGAGGTACATTTCTGTACAGCTGTATATCCTTCTCTCTCTCTCTCTCTCTCTCTCTCTCTCTCTCTCTCTCTCTCTCATTTATAGCATTTTTCGGTGTCGTACCTACTATCTCCTACTCTCAATTATCCTAATTTCTGAGTATTGACAGAAACCTAAGCGCGTTTTATGAAGGCCTTCATATCCTAGTTTCTTTCCAAAACGAATTATCTCCATAATGAACTTTTCATTATTTCTTCACCCTTTGAATCGACTTGAAGATGGGTTTTTCATCTCTATATTCTTTTCAATTACCTAAGGCTCCTTTGTGGCTTCCTTTCTTTCTTCACCAGTGACAAAATAATCTCATCAGCTCTGTTTCTCTCGTAAGGAATCTCAGACGAAGGATTTCATCACAGAATGGGATAGCGATCAAAACATCATTAGCTCAGAAAGGCTCCATCTGAAAAAAAAATTCTTTAAAATTTTCCATTTCCATGCTTAAAGCTACTCTTTATTCAAGAAAGGAAAAATTATAATGGGAATCCTTCGTATTTTTTTTTATTTTTTTTTTTTTTCCTAATTATACTTCCTCTTCCAGGCTGAAGTAGTAGTGTTGAATTTCATCCATCCATCTCATACTTGTAAGAAAGACGTAGTGTGTGAAGCAGAAACATGGAGAGGGACTTCTGAAACCTTGCCATAAGCCATACCATAATCTTTGGTTCTCTCTTGAATTTAGATAGTCGTAAATAGTCTCTCTTACGTAGCATTAGAAGTTAATTACGACAGGTGGTTGATTGATAACTTTAGCCCGATTTTGCAAATGACACTGTCTGCTTTTAGCTCAGAATTTCATTCATCCTCTGGTCAAACTAAAGTTGTTTTCAGCCTAATCATTTAAAGCGAAGTGGAAATGCACTACTACCCTACGACTACTTTTATTTTTATTAACTCTCTCTCTCTCTCTCTCTCTCTCTCTCTCTCTCTCTCTCTCTCTCTCTCTCTCTCTCTCTCTCTCTGCAGGTCCCTTTCTATTCAATGTGCTGGAATATTTAAACTTACGTGCATATGCTTGAAAAAATAGGTTAGTACAATCATATAAGATTCACGCCAACTCTGAGGAAATAATATATTTTGCGGATGTCACTTAAATTAGGTGACAAAGTACCAAGTATACGTTCACAATTCGTTATCTACGTTATCATATGCATTATCATTTACATTACCATTCACTTCATTATCAAAAGCCTGAACGTCCTTATTAAAAATTTCCACGGAAAAAAATATTGCAATAAATATTCATCCCAAATTCCCGAAGGATATCAGCTATAGGAAGATCATAACGGGAAAAAATTAAATGGCGTTCGCTGGCAGTGTGTTGGTCATGAATGTTTGATTGGTTTATATCCGGATTAGCACAGGCTATCAACATGCAGAGAGGAGAGGAGATGCCAGAGAGAGAGAGAGAGAGAGAGAGAGAGAGAGAGAGAGAGAGAGAGAGAGAGAGAGAGAAATATTTTTTTTTCATCAGGACAAATAAAGCGAAAGTTTAATCCATATTTATTCATTTCATTTCGGTTCAGAGTATTAACGTATTTTTTACCGATGAATACATGAATACATAGAGAGAGAAGAGAGAGAGAGAGAGAGAGAGAGAGAGAGAGAGAGTATTCATCCCAGAGAGTAAAATAGAAATTTTCATTATCATTTAAACTTCTGAATCAGTTCAGTTTTGACTGATGTAATCACAGTTACACTCATAAACATATAAATACAGAGAGAGAGAGAGTGTGTGAGAAAGGGAGAAGAATCGATTCATAAATGTTTATATATCATTGTAATAATTCATCTAATATAAATTCATATGAACTTAGTTCTACAGAGCACTACTTAACTACCAATCCAACAAGCTCCCTATTTTCAAAATATCTTTATTTTATCTTTTATTATTTCGTTCAACTCTATGAGCGCCTTCATGTAAAGAGATAAAGCACTAAATGTAGCAATTTTGAACGCAAATACATTGAAGTAAATTATTTTATAATTTCATCATGCATTGCTGTACAAATACATCATTTACGTAAAGGGAACTGAAATGATAAATTTAGGAATGAGCGAAAAACCTAACGAATTGTTAAGGAAAAAAGTCCTGTGATTTTGGGGATAAGTTGTCAACGTTCTAGGTGACCCAAGAAGAAGCCGGTTGGAAATGTTTCTCCTGGGTTACGGTAGGTGGCAGCAGCTTGCAGGCCCCTATGATTCCATTTCAACACCACGTGTATAAGCTTTTATATATAAGATTAAAATGGCATTATATGTTGACTTAATCAGATTATGTCTTCAATAAATCGTGATCAAATGTCTGTTGTGAATGTATACACATTACGTACAGATTAAAGTGATTTACTCCAAATATGACGCAGGTGGGGTTCCTACGGAGAGAATCCCTATTCTTTTAATTTGCCACGAATAAATGTATACCATCATTTACATGTACACATACATACGTACGCACATAAGCACAAACACATATATACATCTGTTTGTGTGTACGTATCTCCATACGTTTTGCGTCGATGGAACTTTCAACGTTTATGAATGGATTTTATCGAGAGGTTAATTAACCACCAGGTTATAAATGTGCCTGATTAACACATTAATCCTGAATACTGAACAGTTTTATAATTGCCAAATAACCAGATAGGTTTTACAGGTTAAATTTTACTAAATTCTGTGTGTGTAGGAGAGAGAGAGAGAGAGAGAGAGAGAGAGAGAGAGAGAGAGAGAGAGAGAGAGAGAGAGAGAGAGAGAGCATTGCTTCTAATAATCTAATTACTTTTTATTTATGCGGCTAACAATTCTAATTACTGAATCGCCTAATAGTGAATTGGCAACAGGATTATTCGCGAGATTCTTTTAAACATGAAATCAACCCGACTTATGTTAGAATATCTATGAAACCAAGAATGAACGAATAAGTCCTTTTGGAAATATTAAAGAAATAAGCGAAATCTATGAAATTTTACTTATTGATGAACTTACATCTCTCCTTTTTGATAGCTAAACTTTTTAAACATTTTTATTCATCGCTCCGTTGTGGTATAAAAGAAGCTTTTGGATAATCGCTAACAGCATGACAGGAATCATTAGGTCCAGTCATCCTGTGAACGATATCTGTCAAAAAGGGAGAATTATAGATAGGTTGGTGAACGATTAAGCGAACTTTAGTGAATGACACAAATCCTGATGCACTGGGCCAGGGATTAACAAGCAAACAAAATAATCCCTACTACCTGAAATGCTGGATGCTTTACGCTTTGTGGCGATAGAAAGAGAGTGAGTAAATGAGGGAAAAAAAAGGAGAGAGAGAGAGAGAGAGAGAGAGAGGGAGAAAAACAAACAAGAGAGAGAGAGCTGGGGTTTCACTATTTTCGTCAAGCGATTTTAAACGCTAATTTAAAAAACAGCACCTTTTAATTATATGACAGTTGTGAAAATTAAAAATACTTAACATGTGTGATATAATCTCAGGGTACTGATACTAATTATAATTTGAACTGATTTTATGTAATTTAGACTGTCGAGCCAATTAATATTAAATTCTACAAAATATATAAGAAACCAAATACTTACCAAGAAATATCCAATTCCTACAGTGATTGCAGAGGTATAGAGGTTAATGGGACAAATATTTGGTGCCCCAAAGGCACTGCTACCGTTGATTTCCTACAGCGCCTTCCTTGCAGATGGTCTTTGATAAATAGTGGTACTATTTCAAATTGTCCTTTGTAGTTTGCGTTTGCTATGTTATTCTCAAGTTTTTTACTTAATAGTCTCTTTAGTATTCGAAGTCTTTACCAGTCAGAACAAAAGTAAATACTTTAATAATAACACTTAAAATTTGGAAAGAGAATTGATACGCTTTCGTTGATGTTAAATATAAGCTCTTTGACGCGGTTCGGCTCTCTCTCTCTTTCTCTCTCTCTCTCTCTCTCTCTCTCTCTCTCTCTCTCTCTCTCTCTTTCTCTCTCTGTCTGGTTTCTTCCGATTAAAAATATGGAATACGTTTGAAAATATTCTTCACCAGTTCTTTTACATTTATAGTTTTTTTTTTTTTTTTTTTTTTGCATAAAATACGTGAAATTTTTCTCTGTATGTTTTTAAGTCGACTGTTGACAAGCAGGTAGAAGTCTCCGTGCAATGATATCTATTGGGAAAAATATTTTAAACTGTTTCGTTTAAAATTGAACTAAGTAAAGTGACGATCTGTATAGCAAAGATTTGCATTTTCACATGGCAGAGGGCGGAATTTTTACTGTTTATATTTAAGGGATCGTAAAGTTTACTTGTTTATTTTTTAGTTATTTATTTATTTATTTTCTTTATTTTTGGTGGAGGTTGTGATATTTTTAAGAATTACTTCCACTGCACTTTTTAGCCGATTTTTTGCTTCCATTAACTGTTTTTTAAAGTGATATAGGAAATATATTTTGCTCTCTGTATTTTGTACCTGAAATTTTTGTTATTCAAAGAGGAACCCTAGTCATGTGGAATAACCCAAGGGAGCCATTGAATTGTTATTAAAGCTCCCAAAGAATATTAAGGTGTTCGTTTGAAAGACGTATCAGAGGGTGATGGGAAATGGAGAAAGTCGAGACCAGTTATTCGCAAAGATGGAATAAATAAAGCTTTAGTATATATTTAGATAATAATGTAGGTGAACTGCTTTAGGGCAGCAATGCAATCCATCTTCGCCTGAGCATTTGAACTGAGAACATTCCAAAGTCCAACTGTGTGAGGAATATTTTTTAATACCTACCATCTCTCTGTCTGTCTCGAAGTCCCATAAACACGTGCACATAGGCATATTTCCTTTAAAGAATAACTAATAACTTTATATTTTCCTAATGCAAATATTTCCCGTGACATCGTGTCACGTAAATCCGACACTGTACTGTCTTTACGATCGGTTCTAAGGAATCCTTGCAAACTCCTTCTTAAACTCCTCAATAAAGGTGACAAGAGCGCCTTTGAAGAGTGATATACTCTTTTTTCTAAATCGCTGCATTTATGAGAGAATGATGATATTGAGCAGAATGAAATTCATTGTACTATATGCAAGAGAGAGCTAAAGAAACGCATATTAGCTTAAAAAAGAAACATTACACTGCAGCTGTTTGCAAAGACATTAAAGCGTTTTCAGTTCCTTTGCATTATTATTCTACTTTACTTTCATGTCATAATGGTGGATAAACACGATTAAAATAGAAAATGATAATAGCTTAAAGCATCAAAGTATCAACTTAAATGGTGAGTAAAATAATTAGATGTTTCATTTGAACATGAAAAGAAAATGGCTAGTGAATAGGGGAGAAATGGCAATAAAAGAATCATATGACCACGCCAGAGAGAGAGAGAGAGAGAGAGAGAGAGAGAGGGAGAGAGAGAGATAGAAAATGAAATTCTCAATTATATTTCTTGGAGAGAAATGGGAGAGGAATGAGATGAATGGAGAAGAGAAAGAGGGAGGGGTCATAATTGAGGAAATAAAGCGCCCCTGAAATTCCTGAAATAGTTCGGGATAATGACAGAGGAATTATTAAAAAAAACAATTGTTGCATATAAGCGCTGAGTTCATTAATTTGTTCATTTATCTCTTCATTCTGTATTTCTTATTACCCTCTGCTACTTCTTTCAAATAAACACCATATAAACAGTGTTCATCTTCTCAATAATAATAATAATAATCCTGCACTGCCATCTAGTATATGAAGGTTTCTACTAACGGTGGATAATATCTCCATTTATGCAAAATTCCTTACAGAAAAGAGGCGCTTCATAGAGTTCCGTCCCTTTGCAGCCTCTGAGATTAACATTGAATCATCAATGGTTCGTTGAGCTGTTTTCAATAGACAGCGTCAGATGCACGTGATGCAATTATTAATCCAAGGATTTATTGCCCAATTTATCGTTAACAAAGAGAGGTGAATACATTCAGCATTTTGTATGCATGGTAATGAAGCTGGATCGGGTAGTGTGATGATTTATATGCTAAATTTGTCACACACACACACACACACACACACTATATATTATATATATATATATATATATATATATATATATATATATATATATATATATATATATATATATATATATATATATATGTATATATATACATCATTTATGCAGTAACTAAGAATTACATGTCCCCATCAAGCCCCATCTTCGCATACATCATTAGTAGTTTTCTGGACACTGGATACAAAGCCTAAGCAAATATTCCTATATATACATATATCGAAGTACCTCTTCATAGCACTTGTTAACTATCACTCGAGCAAACTCCCTTTTCTCAAGATATTTTGATTAACTTTTTATGGTTTCGTTTAACCATATGATCGCCTTCATATGAAGAGATAACGCACTAAGGATAAGTATTTTTAATGCAAATACATTGTAATTGGGAGTTTGATCATTCTGTCATACATTTCTGCATAAATACATCATTTACGTAAAGGTGAATGAGACGATAAACGTAAGAATGAGCGAAGAACCTAACGAAATGTTAAGGTAAACAAATCCGGTGATATCTTGTTTGAGTTGTCAACCGTCCAAGAGACCTAGAAAAGCCAGTAGATTATGCTTCTCCCGGGTGACGGTAGGTGGTATCAGCTTGCAGGCCCCTATGATTCCTTTTCAACACCACGTGAATAAGCTTTTATAAATACAATTAAATTTGCATTATTGTTAGACTTATTAACAAAATTTTGCTTAATATGAATCTCGATTAAATATCTGGAGTAAATGTACACATTAAGCACAAATTAAAGCAACTTGCAGTCTCTGATTATTTGTGATCCTAAGAACTTTGGATCTATTCTAAATTAATGCTTATTAATTTAAAACATCATAAAATGTTATAAATGCCTTTAATCTGGGACTTTAAACGTTTCCTCTTGTTTTATTTTATTTTATTATTTTACTTTTTTTCTTTTGCTTGACCCCCACAGCCATTCCTCGGGAAAAAACTAACTTATTCTATTTTTAAACAATAAAAAAGTAAAGGGACCGCATACAAAATTAGAGGAATTGGCAGATGATTATGTTTTAGGGTGATGTGAAAATAATTTAATGCTAATAAACTTATTTAACAATTGAATTCGATAGAACATATATGTAGTACTACACTAGTAAATAATTCATACTAAACTATTTAAGATAAGTGAGTAATTAAGAAAAAAAAACTGATTTATTCAATGAGGTAGATGTTTCGCAACGATTATTTTTTTATTGGGCTCCATTGATGTCGATGATAGTCGAAGGTCATCCTTTTTCACAATGTCGAGTCTATTACGAGCTTTTGAGAATAAGTGAAAAAAATATGACTGCATCTTGTTTCAGCCAGGTAAGATGATGGAAAAGCTAGAACGCAGAACTTGGTATCATCCCAGAGTAGTGGGTACTTTCCAACAGCGTCATTTGTTTCCATATATTATGCTTCCCAGCTTTGAATTTTGCGTGCAATATTTCTCTTGTAAAGAAATATCTATACATCGGCAGCATTAACTTCAAAAGGAATCCCCACCCAAGTTAGTATATCCTTCATGAAGTAGGTCACCAAATCGAAGTTGAACATTTACGTTCAAATTTTTCAAATATTCCTCATACAATACAAGGTTATCATCGCTGCTAATCGAGGCCAAACAAGAAAACTGTCCAAATGCAGGAATTCTGATGCTAATTTTGTGCAACTGTAGTTTACACAGAAAAACGGTAATGGCACCTTTACTGGATTTGAGATCAGAATTTTTTCCTTGGACCTGTTTATTAATTTTGTTTGTATTTCTCCGGCATCTTTGCTTTTAAAGTCGCGTTGCTATCTATTTCTTGCAACAGATATTTGTATTCATTCTTTGAAATTAGCTTTAGTTTTTATCAAGGGATTCGTCCTTCGTAAAACTGTTGCTTAAATCAGTTATTGCTAGAGGAATATAATTAAATTTTGGACCTCTTATATTTATACATAGAAAAAGGATATTATTAGCTTTGCTGTTTTAGGTGCATTAATGTTCTTTCAAGATTCAGTGAATTCTATGGTCGTTTTAAAAATTAGAATGATCATACATTACACATACGTATAAACAAACATAACCACAGACACACATATACTATATAAGTGTGTGTGCGTTTATACCCACATATTACACCCAAAGATTATGAAGAGATAGCATTAGCTTTAAATACCGACAAAATAAGGTAGATCTTACCAGTTTCCAGGAAATGTCGAAGAAACGCATAATAGAGAGAGAGAGAGAGAGAGAGAGAGAGAGAGAGAGAGAGAGAGGAGCGGAAGCAAGCACAGGGATGTGACAGACATGGAATTGCCAGCATCTGTTGAAGAGAATCGATGAGGCTGAACTGTTCCAGATGTCGGTTGCGTCATAAACAAAGCAAATTCCCCCAGTCCCAGACGTGGCTTTTATCGAACAAGGAAGGAAGGAAGGAAGGATATTCCGTGTGGTGGGAGTTTTATATTAGAAACATGAAAGGTCCTTGGGTAAAATAAGCCAAAAATTCTGCCGGATTGCTGCATATTCAGGAACGCTGGTTTTACATGCTGTTTCTTTCCTCTGTCCTCCTTTTGCTGATCATTTAACCTCAATAGTTCGAACATTGATATCTCCATTACACGTACTGGAGTCGTTTAAATTTTTCTTTGAAGTTTTCAGGAGTATGACCAATCAATTTTTTTTCCGCATTCTTATAAGAAATAAAGAGATTGGAACAACCTCTCTCTCTCTCTCTCTCTCTCTCTCTCTCTCTCTCTCTCTCTCTCTCACAGGAACATACACGTACACACACGCACACACACTCGCGCGAACGAACATTTAGAAGCTTTGAAGATCCACGCAACTTTTTTAAGTGGTAGTCATCATTGCCAGATTACTCACAACCAATTCAGTTAAAAAAATGGGAAACAATATCATACATACATACACACACACACACACACACAAACACACACACACACACACATATATATATATATATATATATATATATATATATATATATATATATATATATATATATATATATATATATATATAGTATATATATATATATATATATATATATATATATATATATATATATATATATATATATATATATATATATATATAAGACCACTGAAATTTAGATAATAACAATCTTAATCATTAGTAGAACATAACATCAAATGAACACCAGAACAACAAATATATAAAAGCTCAGAAATTACCCTAGTCAGGGTGAAGACCAAAAAAACTAACGCTAGGTGAGGCGAGGTGATAATTGCTTACAGATTGCCACTCAGACTGCAGAGGGATTAGTTGTGATTGGTTCAGAAAAGACGACCACAGTGAAAATGAGATACGTTCAGTGAACGGGTTTCCTCTTCATAGCCATCAAAACATCCTTATCCCTGAAAAATATGTCTAGCATAGCTATAAAAAGGAACAATATAAGATGCGTTATGTATTGCGTTTAAATATTGACAAGAGTTGTAGTTATAAAGCCATTAAGTAAGAGATATACATAAGTGTCGTGGCGCAACCTTCTCCACGTAAAATTGGCTGACATAACTACAACTAAGCAATCACTTAAATCTAATAATAACATATTTGCATATGCCCTCGAGGAAAACTACCTTGAATTAAATATTGATCAGGGCTATGATTATAGAATCACAGTGGAATGATTATGTTTTTTTTTTCTATAGAAGGAGTGATGTCTAAAACATGGATGTGATAGAGGGTGGGAAGTGAAGCTTAAATGGGATGAACAAATTGGCTTCCACTGGAGTATGGAGTTACTGTTATTTCCATATGGTGTAGGGTGCATTTGGAGGTAGTAAAAAGAATTGTAAAAGCCATCTGAAGTGTGTCTTAGTTTGCATAAGCAAGAGCAAGTCTTGGGGACTAAATAGAATCTGGGAGGTTTAAGCAAAGAACGCAAGTAAAAGCTGTTAAGGAATAAAACCACACCCCTTTTAACGTCTCTTGGTAAAAGATTTGGCGGAATGTATTGTATACTAATAAAAGGAAAAGCAAGAATACAAGAAGAATAAAAGGTGTAGAAATAGAGAAAAGAGGTTTGCCAAAAAAGAAGGAATACTGATAAAAAAAATATCGAAGCATTTAAGCTATAAAAAAATCCTTTAAAGTCAGTAGGGAATAGAAGTATGCAAGATTCCAACAACGGAAAAAACGATAAGAAAAATATAAAGGAAATGCAATTGTAAAAACACCAGGAAAAACAAGATTCTATGAAAAAGGATTTTTGAAAATATCTCAGGAAGAAATTCGCTTTATTGCCGGAGAAGACTAAAACATTATTTTTTTTAATCTCTCACAAGGCAATGAAATGAACTAATGGTTGTTTATTCTTTTCATAATTCCTTCCTACGTTCCTTGAAGATCATGACAGTTATTTGCCTTGCAAATTGCGTGGATGATTATTAAGGCGTTCTCTCTCTCTCTCTCTCTCTCTCTCTCTCTCTCTCTCTCTCTCTCTCTCTCTCTCTACACAGATACACCAGTGGAAATATTTAGAAGTATAAAAGTTGAAAGAATGCAAAAATGGACGCCATATTTTTAGAAGCTCTACACGCAACTCTTTCTTCTAACAAAAGTGTGAAATTCCTTTCCGGCATATCGCAGGTAAATTAGATAATGTCAGGTGATCAGAATATACTGGAAAACATGTCACCAAAATATTTAAGTGGAAAATGCTGTCGAGTAAACAGTTAGTTTCGCATTTAAGTTTCAGCAGCCTTACTGTGAAGACGATATTGTGTGTTGAATATAGAGTGAAATATATTTAGGTTTATCTGTGAACTGCATTAATTTATTGTCATGCTATGAAATAGAGAATACAATAATTCTGCTCCAGTTATTAATGTTACGATGGTAGCAAATTGAAGTATTGCAAATAATGTCAGTAGAGATATTCTTTTATATCTTTAAATAATTGATTTCAGCAAGAATTTAGTTTTTTAATTAATTCCTTTGAAATTTTCAGATATATAACAGAAAGACAAATAAAGTATTGTATGATTGCAAAGATAAAAAGATTACGGAGATATAAGGCAACTGGAAAAAAGGATGCGAAGTTGACAAATTAAATACATTAATTTTGAATAATGAACTTGAAGCAGGATACTTACTCGTCATTAGCATATGTCGTCGGCGAATAAATCTTGGTCGTTTTACGTGGTAATCCCTGTCAATGTATTGCAAAATAAAAGATGTAGTTTATAAAATCTCTGGCTGGTGCAATAAAGAAATAAGCAACTTTCGACTTCCACATAAAAATGAAAAGGAAAGTTTAAATGGAAAGACTTTGACATTTTTATTGTATTATTATCTTCTCCCTTCATATGTTACAGCTAAAAAAACACAAAATATATTTATATAGATTTCCTTAATATCTGTTTTGTCTCTGTTTCCCTAAAATACTGCAATGGGTATTTGGAAATTAGTCGACTGTCGCGGGGAGGGCTAAAGAGAGGGACATAAGGTAAAAACTTAGGAAAGTAAGGTTAGATGTGTCCTTCTATTCTATAATTTACTTATATTTTGCATAAAAAATTAGTCCACCATTTGGAAAGATAAAGATGAGTGCTGTTAGAGAAACTCGAGAAATAAAACGATTGCCTAAGATTCAAAATTGTTTGTAAGAAAATATATATTCAGACAATAACAGTATTTTACGGTTTAATAAAAAGTAATGCTGGAATGTATTAAGATTTTGCCATAATAGCAGCATTTTATTGAAAAAAAAAAAAAAAAAAAAAAAAAAAAAAAAAAAAAAAAAAAAAAAAAAAAAAAAAAAAAAAAAAAAAAAAAAAAAAAAAAAAAAAAAAAAAAACATCTTTTAAAAAAAAGAAACTCTAGTAAAAATTTCACCCCTTACAGTTTAACATGTCAAGAACTGCTGTGCTTTGTTTAACAATCTAATATAAAATGATAAGTTATGCAGAGAGAGAGAGAGAGAGAGAGAGAGAGAGAGAGAGAGAGAGCAGTAGAGTGAGAGAGAGGAGAGGTGGGGGTTGGAATTTCCGTTCGTATATTGTTAATGGAAGTCGGTTATCTTAGAATGTATTTATAACTTCTTCAAAATCTACATCTCTGACTATAATCCATATTCATTGTTACCAAATATTGATTATAATTCTCAAGACTTACGTCATCGTACATCTTTAAGACCTTATTCGTACATGAAAACCAATAAACAAACGTTTACAGAATTTTGCGAACACATTACAACTGCCACAGGTAAATATCAATTAGATATTTGGCTATGGATATATTATAATTTATATCACTTATATTAAAGCAAAAACGGCTGCACCCTGTCTGTTTGTGAGTACTCTATTAGTAGTGCCTAAGAATATGGATACTGAAAATATTTTATGATTAGTTTCTTCTTCTTTCAGTACCTCCATTCTAACTTCCTTTCTTCAGGCTCTCAATTAGACAATTATATCTTATTTTCTCCATTTTCTGGATCCATCAATCTTGCTGTCCAACACTCCAACTCCGTCTCTTCACTGTCTAGAGGGCTGAACGCACCAAAAGTGTGGCCCACTGTGCTTGACCTAATAATCTAAATTTTACAAAATAAAATTCTCTACCGAAATAGGAAATGAGAAAATCCTTTGTTAATGGATTAAGAAACGAGAATACACAATTCCCGCACAATCTTTCGTCTTATCCCAGATCGAAATGTCAGTTTTGAAAGAAGTATTATGCCAGACTGGTCATATTCCCGTAATAATGACTAATGTCTCTAACCTTTACCGGATATTGATTTCCTTTTGGATTTTTAACAGCTGCTCTTCAGACCTAGGTTCGGATTTCGTTAACACGTTAACCGCCATAAGGCAATTCATCAATTTCTCCCTGCCGCCATAACTACAATGTCCTATCCTTCTCAGTACGTTTGTCACAGCGAACAGGGGAACACGTTGTTTAATCTGCAAGATAGTGGAGAAGGGTAAGAGAGTGTAAAAACCTTGAGACACATGTGGTTCATAAGGCAACATGTATACATTTTTCTTTCTCCGACGCCAAATGCGCCATCGGTGGATCATAGATAAATTGGTCACCGATGGTTCAATTGGCGATGCTTGTCAAATGCCGTTCATTCCTCAGTCTCATTGTACACCGATGGTTCACGCTATACAATCCATTTTAATTTTTAACTAGTTTACAAAGCTTTTTTATATATATATATATATATATATTATATATATATATATATATATATATATATATAATATATATATATATATATATATAAGTGATTTGTATCTCTCTCTCTCTCTGTGATATTTGGATTACTTCTCTCATTTAGGGCCTACAAGTGATTTACATTCACATGAGATCATGATCTACAGAAACCTAAATACGTATATTATTCTTTGATTTATTATATTTTTTATCTTTATTTATTTACTATTCTTTTCTTTGCAATGATTATTCACTAAAGTATACAGACACTGTTTCTTATAAAACAAAATGTCATTTGTCTTTGCGTTGTAATATACTGTATATATATATATATATATAATATATATATATATATATATATATATATATATATATATATATATATATATATATATATAAATACTATATATATATATATATATATATATATATATATATATATATATATATATATATATATATTTCTTCTTTAGGAACGCAATGGATGCTAGTAGCTTTTATGGGTATGCAGAACCACCGTCAGATGATGATGATGATGATTACAGCAATGATGAAATTTCAAATTCCTCCCTAAGTGACTCTGATCCAAATTTCGATGATGAAGAAAGTAGCAGCTACAGCGAATCAGAAGATGATGGTACAGGAGAGGACAGCATTTTGCCAGCAACGGATGATGATGGTACAGAGGATGAAAATATATTGCCTTCAACATCTAATGTGACGATATTCAACAACAATTATCTCAAGCAAAATGGAAACTCTGACTGGCAGGATACCGTTGCTCTCCCTAGAAACTTCCTATGTACAGCTAGAGAAGAGAAACATTACACTTTGCCATCTACTTCAGATGGAGAAGTTCTTCCACTTGATGTGTATAAATTATTTGTTACTGATGAGATCTTTGATTTGATAGTAATTGAAACTAATAGATTTTATGATACTACTGCAGCAATGAAGCCTATTACTAGGCACTCTAGATGAAAGCTTGGACCAGTAACCAAACAAGACATTAGAAAAGTTCTTTGGTATCTTTATTCTCATGGGTCTGAATAAGCAGCCAACTTTTGAGAGCTACTGGAGTAGGAGCAAAATGTATGGAGTTGATCTTACAAAGACAACCATGGCTAGGAATAAATTTGAGCTGATCCTACGATTTATACACTTTGCAGATAATAGTCGCTCAGATGGAAGTGATAGACTTTTCAAACTGCGGCCACTGATTCAGCTTTTGTCAAGAAACTTTAAAAAATTCACACCTGGTGAGAAGGTTGTAATAGATGAAAGTATGGTTTTATTTAGAGGTCGAACAATATTACGGCAATATAATCCAAGTAAAAGTCACAAATATGGATTGAAAGTCTATAAATTGTGCTCAGTGGATGGATATACTTGGGAATTCATGATTTACAAAGGGAAAGGTGATAATGCTCCAGGAATAGAACATGCAGAGTATATAACTCGGGCACTAATGGATGGACTTCTTAGTGAAGGTAGAACACTTTATATAGACAATTTCTATTCTTCAGTGCCATTGTCTAGGTACCTTTTAGGAAAATCAACTTATGTCTGTGGAACACTGAGAGTGAACAGAAAGTATGTTCCAAAATCTGTGACACGCAAAAAACTGAAAAAGGTGAGTAGCAGCACAGCAGAATTCTGAAGGCATAAAAGTTATAAGTGGAAGGATCAACGTGATGTTCTTATGCTAACAAACTGTCCC